>NC_041394.2:180396923-180629423 GCF_900747795.2 Erpetoichthys calabaricus
AAATCATATTTACCATACGTTGAAAGGACCTTTCCAAAACTGTTGTAATAAAGCTTTTGCCATAATAGAATAGTTCAATGCCCACATTCACAAGCTTTTGAAACCTTCAGTAGTTGGTAGATATTGCCAATGTATTAAAGATATAACCAACAAGTAACTCCAGGAATATCTGTCATGAATAGCTAAAACCTGTTCATCACCACCTAGGCTGTAGAATATTTATATTTTCACACATTGTATTTTTGCGGGCGGCATGGTGGCGCAGTGCGTAGCGCTGCTGCCTCGCAGATAGGAGACCCAGGTTTGCTTCCTGGGTCCTCCCTGCGTGGAGTTTGCATGTTCTCCCTGTGTTTGCGTGGGTTTCCTCCGGGTACTCTGGTTTCCTCCCACAGTCCAAAGACATGCAGGTTAGGTGCATTGGCGATTCTAAATTGTCCCTAGTGTGTGCTTGGTGTGTATGTGCGTGCGTGCCCTGCAGTGGGCTGGCGCCCTGCCCAGGGTTTGTTTCCTGCCTTGTGCCCTATGTTGGCTGGGATTGGCTCCAGCAGACCCCCGTGACCCTGTAGTTAGGATATAGCGGGTTGGATAATGGATGGATGGACATTGTATTTTTTCTGTTCTGTGTATGTGTTTGCAAGAATTACTTAAAAACACGTTAAATTCACTTTAGTGAAATATAAATACAGTCATATGAAAAAGTTTGGGAACCCCTCTCAGCCTGCATAATAATTTACTCTCAACAAAAAAAAATAACAGTGGTATGTCTTTCATTTCCTAGGTACACCTGATTACTGGGGTGTTTTGCAAACAAAGATTTTTCGTGAAGCAGTATTTAGTTGTATGAAATTAAATCAAATGTGAAAAACTGACTGTGCAAAAATGTGGGTCCCCTTGTAATTTTGCTGATTTGAGTGCATATAACTGCTCAATACTGATTACTTGCAACACCAAATTAGATGGATTAGCTCATTAAGCCTTGAACTTCATAGACAGGAGTGTCCAATCATGAGAAAAGGTATTTAAGGTGATCAATTGCAATTTGTGCTTCCCTTTGACTCTCCTCTGAAGAGTGACAGCATGGGATCCTCATAGCAACTCTCAAAAGATCTGAAAACAAAGATTGTTCAGTATCATGGTTTAGGGGAAGGCTCAAAAAGCTATCTCAGTGGTTTAAACAGTCAGTTTCAACTGTAAGGAATGTAATCAGGAAATAGAAGGCCACGGGCACAGTTGCTGTTAAACCCAGGTCTGGCAGGCCAAGAAGAATACAGGAGCGGCATATGCTCAGGATTGTGAGAATGGTTACAGACAACCCACAGATCGCCTCCAAAGACCTGCAAGAACATCTTGCTGCAGATGGTGTATCTGTACATTGTTCTACAATTCAGTACAATTTGCACAAAGAACATCTGTATGGCAGGGTGATGAGAAAGAAGCCCTTTCTGCACTCAGGCCACAAACAAAGTAGCTTGTTGTATGCAAATGCTCATTTAGACAAGCCAGATTCATTTTGGAACAAAGTGCTTTGGACTCAAGAATTGAGTTATGTGGTTATAAGAAAAAGCGCTTTGCATGGTGGAAGAAGAACACCGCATTCCAAGATAAACACACGCTACTTACTGTCAAATGTGGTGGGGGTTATGTGGCTAGTTCAGAGACTGGGGCAATTGTTAAAGTTGAGGGTCAGATGAATTCAACCCAATATCAACAAATTCTTCAGGATAATGTTCAAGCATCAGTCACAAAGTTGCAATTACGCAGGGGTTGGATATTCCAACAAGATAATTATCCAAAATACAGTTCAAAATCTAGAAAGGCATTCATGCAGAGGGAGAAGAACAATGTTCTGGAATGGCCGTCACAGTCTCCTGACTTGAATATCATCGAAAATCTATGGGATGATTTGAAGCAGGCTGTCCATGCTCGGCAGCCATCAAACTGAACTGAACTGGAGAGATTTTGTATGGAAGAATGGTCAAAAATACCTCCATCCAGAATCGAGACACTCATCAAAGGCTATATTAAAAGGAAGTTGCTACTTTGAAACTCAGCCAGTGATTTAAGAGGGGTTCCCAAACCATATATATGGTTGAATAGTTTACTGTCTAATGTTGCGCCACAGCGTGTGGTTCGTTCATTTGGCAGCATTTAGATCGGGGTAATTACATTCAAGGCATTCGTAATCTGAATCACAATCTGTATGGGTGGTTAACTACCAGGTAACGCTTGTGGTTGGTCAGCAAGTCGGCTAACATCCATATATATACGCAGCGTTAGGGGCTTCGCCTCTGGCACTGACATTCGAGGTTCGATTCCCGAGAGGGGATGCAGTGAGTGTGTACGCCTGATGAGCCCAGAATTAGGGCAAAACACGTGTCGCGTACTCTTTGCGTTATTTGACAGTAAAACTATTTCAACCATTCTATGATCTGCTTCTCGCAACTGAAAAGAGGGCACCGTGGCGGATGTTAGCCGACTTGCTGACCAACCACAAGCGTTACCTGGTAGGTAACCACTCATACAATCAGATTGTGATTCAGACTACGAATGCCATGAATGTATATATCCATCCATCCATTTTCCAACCCGCTGAATCTGAACACAGGGTCACGGGGGTCTGCTGGAGCCAATCCCAGACAACACAGGGCACAAGGCAGGAACCAATCCCGGGCAGGGTGCCAACCCACCGCAGGACTGAATGTGTATATATATATATATATATATATATATATATATATATATTTACATAGAAGAGAACCCCCACATATGATATACCATTCAATGTGTTTTGCTGTCCAGTTATGTATGATGTCAAGCTGTTTGGGTCTCTTCCCATTTTTTGGCACTCTAGACCTGAAAACCCCTCATTTGTAGGCTACTTTATGGACCATATTTTGTGCAGGAAATTACACCCTTACGATAAAGAGTAAACCAGTATGTGTCTTCATCAACAGTGATTAGAAGGACTTGAATTTGTGCATAAAATATCACCTGACTCCAAAGGTTCAGCCCCTAATGGGGTTACTACCTTTCACAAAACTTTGAAAAAATGTGGATCAATTATATTGGCATGTGGAGTTTCGCTTTATGCTATTTCTTGGTTGCTGATCACAAGTATGATAATATTTTTGATATTTAATTCTTTATCAGTGATCCTAGCCATCTAAGATCCACTCCCTGAAGGTTAAAAATGGAATATTTTAAACATAAGCTTGTGGGAGTAGCATTTTAGACTATTTCAAGGTCAGTGACTATGAATATGATGTTAATTTAGATTTTCTATCCTTTACTAGGATTCAAGCCCTCTATAGATCACTCTCAGAGGGTGAAAATGACAAATTTCTTTTACAATTAAATTGAGAATTGTAACATTGAATTGATTTAAAGCACACATTCTAGATATTTCAGATATCTGATGCAACTATTCTTGTTTATACTTTGTACTTTTACATTTCTTATGAACATTTTAAAATAGGCAGCTTATACTAGCTCAGAAATTTTAATAAGTACAAGGTCAACATTTTATTCTTATTCTGCTTACATGCATATACTTTCCTGAAGTACTTCCACTAGAAAAATAGGAGCAGAGCTGAAGTATTTGGGGTGGGGAAGGTCTACGTGATTGCAATGATTTATCATTAAACTGTTCCGTTATATTATCAGAAGGTGAGCAGAAGAGAAGTGGATTTGAAAGGGATACTGAGGCTCATGCTTTATTCATTTGTTTGTTTGTTAATTTGAATGGACGGATCGTGACCATGTTTTAAATAATCTATTTATTTGACAGTTTAAAACCTCTACAGAGATGGTTTTCAATTGTGGATTATTTAATCATTTATTGAGGAAGCACCACATTTTATTTATTGTTTGGACAATGTTGATGAATATAAAGCACTTTTGCACTCCTGTTGTTTGTGTGTCCTCTTTTGCCCTAAGTCCTTCTCAGTTCATGTCTGTCGATGTTCAAGAGGACTTTGCCAGCTGTAGACAACATGGACATCACGGTAGACTCCAGGATTCTGAGCTCTGCTTTAAGTATCACTTAGGTAAAATGTCTAGGTCTTGTAAGTGATTATTGAAAGCCTAAGAAAAAAATCTAGTAATTTTATAAAGTATACTAAATCACAGTAAAATGTAAATTCATGCTTTTATAATGATATTATGTTTAATTTCTTACGGTTTAATTTAGTTTGAAAAAGTGTGGGGTTTATTTGAAGTGACCTTGAGTAAAGGTCTTATAAGGATTTTTATTTTAGCAGACTTTTGGAAAAACAATGTAGCAAAGTTTGATACCTCCTGACTTTGACTAAATACTAAGTACACACTTGAGTACATACTAAATGTACAGTGCATCCGGAAAGTATTCACAGCGCATCACTTTTTCCACATTTTGTTATGTTACAGCCTTATTCCAAAATGGATTAAATTCATTTTTTCCTCAGAATTCTACACACAACAACCCATAATGATGTGAAAAATGTTTACTTGAGATTTTTGCAAATTTATTAAAAATAAAAAAATTGAGAAAGCACATGTACATAAGTATTCACCGCCTTTTCCATGTAGCTCAAATGCATCCTGTTTCCCCTGATCATCCTTGAGATGTTTCTGCAGCTTAATTGGAGTCCACCTGTGGTAAATTCAATTGATTGGACATGATTTGGAAAGGCACACACCTGTCTATATAAGGTCCCACAGTTGACAGTTCATGTCAGAGCACAAGCATGAAGTCAAAAGAATTGTCTGTAGACCTCTGAGGCAGGATTGTCTTGAGGCACAAATCTGGGGAAGGTTATAGAAAAATTTCTGCTGCTTTGAAGGTCCCAATGAGCACAGTGGCCCCCATCATCCGTAAGTGGAAGAAGTTCGAAACCACCAGGACTCTTCCTAGAGCTGGCCGACCATCTAAACTGAGAGATCGGGGGAGAAGGGCCTTAGTCAGGGAGGTGACCAAGAACCTGATGTTCACTCTGTCAGAGCTCCAGAGGTCCTCTGTGGAGAGAGGAGAAACTTCCAGAAGGACAACCATCTCTGCAGCAATCCCCCAATCAGGCTTGTATGGTAGAGTGGCCAGATGGAAGCCATTCCTTAGTAAAAGGCACATGGCAGCCCATCTGGAGTTTGCCAAAAGGCACCTGAAGGACTCTCAGACCATGAGAAAGAAAATTCTCTGGTCTGGTGACACAAAGATTGAACTCTGTGGTGTGAATGCCAGGCATCACGTTTGGAGGAAACCAGGCACCGCTCATCACCAGGCCAATACCATCCCTACAGTGAAGCATGGTGGTGGCAGCATCATGCAGTGGGGATGTTTTTCAGCGGCAGGGACTGGGAGACTAGTCAGGATAAAGGGAAAGATGACTGCAGCAATGTACAGAGACATCCTAGATGAAAACCTGCTCCAGAGCGCTCTTGACCTCAGACTGGGGCGACGGTTCATCTTTCAGCAGGACAACGACCTTAAGCACACAGCCAAGATATCAAAGGAGTGGCTTCAGGACAACTCTGTGAATGTCCTTGAGTGGCCCAGCCAGAGCCCAGACTTGAATCCGATTGAACATCTCTGGAGAGATCTTAAAATGGCTGTGCACCGACGCTTCCCATCCAACCTGATGGAGTTTGAGAGGTGCTGCACAGAAGAATGGGCAAAACTGGCCAAGGATAGGTGTGCCAAGCTTGTGGCATCATATTCAAAAAGACTTGAGGCTGTAATTGCTGCCAAAGGTGCATCGACAAAAGTATTGCTGTGAATACTTATGTACATGTTATTTCTCAGTTTTTTTATTTTTAATAAATTTGCAAAAACCTCAAGTAAACTTTTTTCACATTGTCATTATGGGGTGTTGTGTGTAGAATTCTGAGGAAAAAAATGAATTTAATCCATTTTGGAATAAGGCTGAAATATAACAAAATGTGGAAAAAGTGATGCGCTGTGAATACTTTCCGGATGCACTGTATATATTATTTGCATCTATTATTCAAGTATAGGATCATTATTGTCACACAGAGCACAGTGAAATTCATACTTGCAGATATTTTAAAGGAGAGTTTTGTCAATTCCAGTTATAAAGCATAAAGGCCATTGCCAGCTGCATTAAAAACAGGAGAGTAGGGTTTGTTTCTAAATGCTTTTCATTTCATGTCTTTAATTTTGGTAGCATGTGTGCTGATACTATAGAACACCAAAATATGTCTAAAGTGTTCTAATACTATTAGAACCCTTTATGTTTTGGATACAGTAAGTAATCTTTGTATAATAAAAAGGTAAGTAATTGGGGTAAATTTACGACCGTGAGTCGCACCCTGTCATGGCATCATAAAGGAGATATCACCAGCTGTCTGATCAGCTTGCAATGACACTGGTACCGTAATTATACATCCTTTTCCCTTCTTGGTCACTATTTGTTTTTGTTTTAATTACAATTATACACATGTATGTTTGTGTGAAAGAAATTAAATTAGTAACCCTTTTTTTTATACACTATTCTAAAGGAGACTGTTAAACATCGTACCCTTTGTTTATTATTGTTGTAATTATTGTATAAGGGTTTACTATGCTTATCCAGGGCCACTACTTAACACCATTCCCTGGGTTTACTATCTTAACATTTGAAGACTGTTGAAGATTGTTTTTTTTTTACGCTTATAGTATTTAGACTGTATTGGCAATAGATATCTCAATTTTAATTCACATTCACTGCTGCTGGGGGGCTTGTTTTGTTTTGGACATGTTCCGTCTCTAGGTATGTCAGAGGACTGGGATTTTGTGAAGTGGGGTTCAGCCTCACGTGGGGAGGCAAAACGGGGGATGGGGGGACTAGGGGGGGAGAGAAAGAGAGCAAGCTATCTCTAATCTATCCTTTTAATCCTTATAATCATAATGACCAATGTAACAATAGACTGCATGGCAATAACCCCTGGGAAAATTGGAAATTAAGGTCAAAGCTGTCTCACTTTCGTTTAAGACTACAAAATGAAAAAAATCAAAAATTCAGAATCAATGTCTCCAAGACGGGACAGTTCACTTTGTGAGCTGGAATGTTAAAGGCCTGAAATATGAATTAAAAAGAAAGATTCTCTCACCTAACAGGTCTAAACACTAAAATAGTATTTTTACAGGAGACCCACTTATTAAGCAAAGATCAGCTGTAAAAAGACTGCACTGGACAAATGTTCCATTCCAGCTTTACAAAAAAAAAAAAAAAAAAAAAAACTAAAGGTGTGGGAATTCTTATACATAGAAAAGTCTCATTTATAGTATCAGATGTTGTGTCTGATCCTGAAGGGAGATACATGATTGTCATGGGTAATTTATTTAATTGTAAAGTGATTTTGATAAATGTTTATGCATCCAATGTGGACTATAGGGAATTCATCCAAAATGTGTTTGCATCTATTCCCAGTGTGAACACTTATAAAATTATAATGGCTGGGGATTTTAATTGTGTTTTAAATCCAGACCTAGATAGGTCTCCTGTCACAGGGGCGATGACATCTAGCACTGCAAAGACAATTACACAGTTTGTAACTGACCACAACTTATCAGACCCCTGGAGATTTCTAAACCCAAACTCAAGAACATATATTCCTTCTACTCACCAGTTCATCATTGCTACTCAAGAATTATTTCTTTGTAGATAACCATTTCTTGCCTACGATTAGATCCTGCAAGTACAACACTATTGTTATTTCCGACCATGCCCCTCTGATCTTGGAGATAAAATCATTATGCCCCACATTCTCATCTCGCAGATGGCGTCTTAACCCACTTTTATTAGCAGACGAGAACTTTACAGAATTTATATAAAAACAAATCATTTTTTTTCTAGTGACAAATACATCCTCAGAGGTCTCTGCAAGAATACTTTGGGAAACCCTGAAGGCCTTCTTAAGAGGACAGATTATCTCATATCTTTCCCACAGTAACAAATTGGAAACCAAGCAGGCATCAAAGCTAACCAGCAAAATTACTAGAATAGATCAAGAACATGCCAAGTGTCCAAGTGAGGCACTTCATTGTACAGAAACTGAACAACTCATTTTTAAATCAAGACATCATTACTATGAACATGGAGAGAAAGCTGATAAGATTTTAGGTCAACAAATCCACAAGCAAGAAGTTTGCAATGCAATCCCAGCAATCACCAGCACAAACGGAGACAAAATCATTGACCATAAAAATATAATGTACACATTTAGAGACTACTATAAATCCTTGTAGTCTACTGAGTTTAAAGAAGACAAGACACAATCTAATGCATTTCTGGATTAGAGATACCACAAATACATACTCTTAGTGCAGAGGAATTGGATAAACCGCTGGCGCTATCAGAATTATTAGATGCTATAAAGTCACTTCAGAGTGGGAAAGCAGCAGGCCCCGATGGCTACCCTGCTGAATTTTATAAGAAGTTCTCCACTCAGCTAACTCCCCTCCTATTACCAACATTCACAGAAACTAGAGACAATAATCACCCGCAAAGTCAAGCATCCCAGAGATTTTATTATCCTTGGATGCAGAAAAAGCATTTGATATGATTGAATGGAACTAACTTTTCACTACATTGGAGAAATTTGGGTTTGGCCCGAACATTTGTGCATGGATCAAACTACTGTATACCAATCCAGAAGCTTCAGTTTATATTAACAACATTAATTCAGGTTACTTTAAACTAGAACGTGGTACCAGACAAGGATAAGGATGCCCCTTGTCATCACTACTTTTTGCAATCGCCATTGAGCCACTGGCAGTTCACTGTCGAAATGCTTATGAGATAAATGGGATTATCAGAGAAGGACTTGAACAGAAAATTTCTCTATATGCTGATGATATGGTACTGTATATATCAGACCCACAAAATACTGTGCCTGCAATCCTAACAGCACTAACAGAATTTCAAAAGATTTCTGGTCACAGAATTAATTTGACTAAAAGTGTGCTCTTTCCAATGAATTCTCAAGCACACCATATTAGATTGGACACCTTCCCTTTTATCATTGCAGATCAGTTTAAATACCTAGGGGTAAACATCACAAGTAAACATAAAGCTCTTTATCAACAAAATTAAGCAAGACTTGCATAGATGGTCAACCTACCACCTCACTTTAGCTGGAAGATTTAACATTATTAAGATGAATATCCTTCCTGAGCTTCTCTTTTTATTTCATAACATCAAAGTATAAATCAATAAATCATTTTTTAAGAAATTAGATTCAACCATAACCACATTTATTTGGAATTCAAAACATCCATATATCCAGAGTGACCCTACAAAGGCCAAAGACAGAAGGTGGCATGGCTCTACCTAACGTTCAGTTTTACTACTGGGCAGCAAACATACAAACTATATAAACCTGGACATGGACACAAATAGATGAACATATACAGGCTTGGTCTGCAATAGAGAATAAAATTCTGCAGTACGTGTTTATATTCCTTGCTTTGCTCCCCAATAAATGCAAGTTATCGCCAATACACTAACAAACCAATAGTGCTTCACTCACTCAGAATATGGAAGCATTTTAAGATAGAGAATCTTTTATCGGTTGCACCTCTGCACGAGAACCACCTTTTTCAATCCGTCCATCCATCCATCCATTTTCCAATCCGCTGAATCCGAACACAGGGTCACGGGGGTCTGCTGGAGCCAATCCTAGCCAACACAGGGCACAAGGCAGGAACCAATCCTGGGCAGGGTGCCAGCCCACCGCAGGACACACACAAACACACCCACCCACACACCAAGCACACACTAGGGCCAATTTAGAATCGCCAATCCACCTAACTTGCATGTCTTTGGACTGTGGGAGGAAACCGGAGCGCCCGGAGGAAACCCACGCAGACACGGGGAGAACATGCAAACTCCACGCAGGGAGGACCCGGGAAGCGAACCCAGATCACCCAACTGCGAGGCAGCAGCGCTACCCACTGCGCCACCGTGCCGCCCCCTTTTTCAATCCTCGCAAATATATTCAGTTTTTAATGTTTGGAAAACATTTGTGAATGAATCACTTAGAGATCTGTACATCTGAGGTAAGTGGGAAAAGGATCTCTCACTCAACATCTCAATAAAAGAGTGGAAGGTAGCAATGCAGAAAATTCACTTGAGCTCCATATGCGCAAAGCATACAATTATTCAACTCAAAATTATATATCGAGCACATCTAATAATAATAATACATTTTATTTAATAGGTGCCTTTCTTTCTTAGCACTCAATGTCACCTTACAATAAAATAAAACAACATTAGTAAAATAAAAACAAGAGAATGATAAATCACAAAGCAATAATTAGCAAACAAACAAAGATAACAGGGAATAACAGTGTAGAATTCACAATTGGTATGCTTTTAAAGCACTGAGGAAGCTGATTCTCTCCCCATTTTCTTCTCTCATATCTATATTCACTTATTAATTTATTTATTTACAGTGGAACCTCGGTTCACGAACGTCTCAGTACACGTATAACTCGGTTTACGACCAAAAAGTTCGCCAAACTTTTGCCTCGGTTCACGACCACACACTCGGTATACGAACAAGCCAGTTTCCCTTTCGGTTTGTGCGCGCCGATGATTTCCGCACGTGTTGCATTGTTCTCAGTCAGACGTGCGTGCGTGCTTTCGCTGTGAAGTCTTTGTGCTCTATTTCATTTCCCTTCCGGTTCGTATGTGCCGATTACTGTATTTAAGCACGTGTTCAGCCTCTCCCTGTTCATTGTTCTCAGTCAGACGTGCGTGCTTTACCTGTTAACTCTTTATGCTCTACAGTATTTTGTGTGCTTTTGCAGTTAACCATGGCTTCTAAGCAACTGAAGAGTGGTGAGAAGAAAGTGTTGCAATGTTACTTTTCTCTTTTTTCAAATGTTCATTTTTTTCCCTGTGCTTAAAACTCATTTAAAAAAAAGCGTTTATACAGAGATCGGATTGTAAGGCTATAGCGTGAACTGCTGCAATGTTACAGAGAGAGAGAGGGGGCTCGCGTGCTGCTGAGAGAGAGCGAGCCTGCGCGTGCAGCTGAGCAGGGAGCCTGGGTGTTTGTGTCAGTGTTATTCAATGTTTTTACATTAGTTTACTATTACACTGTGCATTCTATGGTGTAATTAACTATATTTGTGCTTAAAAATCTTTAAAAAAATATATTTACATACAGTTCGTATGGTCTGGAACGGATTAATTGTATTTACATACAATCCTGTGGGGGAAATTGCTTCAGTTTACGACCAAATCGGTTTACGACCAGAGGTTTGGAACGAATTATGGTCGTGAACCGAGGTTCCACTGTACTTATTTTTACTAGGTTTAAGTTTTATTCTGCTGCCCATGCTCTCTTTCTCGGGTGGGGGTTGATTTGTTTTCAATCCTATTCTTGTAAAGTTGATCTATTTGTATGGAATGTTGTGTGATTTAAATAAAATTTAAAAAAAAGAAAAAAAAAATGTAATAATTTTTTCATCTTCTGCTCATCATAGCAAGTATGAATTAACTTTGAGTGTGTTTATTTGAAATGTTTCAAAGAGTGTGGTGGTTATTATTATTGTGAGATGTTTTCTAAAATTTCTGGTCTCATTAAGATCTAGGTAGAGGAATCACTGTCACTACAGAATGATAACAATATGAAGTTTAACCTTTAAGATAATAAAGATGCCAGTAAGGAAAAATCTTGATGCTGAATAAAGTTGCTGTTCTTATACTGCCATCTGGTGGTTGTCATTTGTATACAGTTTATGTAGTGTTTACTACAGCAAACAGTGTAGGTTTGATGCTTTCACTTGTTCTGTTTGTTTTTAGTTATTTCAAACCAGTTTCAAGTATTGTATTTTGTTCCTCAATATAAATATATTTTTTCATTTTAATGATAGTGGAGGAAATGACAAAACAGTAAAAAAGTATTAGAGTTGCCTTTAGCTAATTTTTAAATGGTTGCTTAGATATAAAATTGTATAATGTAGTCTGAGTTCTGTTTTCAGTTTGTGCTATCTAACTTATTTTCTGTTTGATTTCTTTATCCAGTGTTGTGTGCTTTATCATTTTGAGCATTTTTTCATCTTTTTTTATAAGGTATAGCATGCAGTATATACTAACAAGGATTTTTTTAATGCCATGTGTTTTATAATGATATTGTTCTTGCTTTAGCTCTGATTTTGTCTCTCAGAGTTCTTGTTTCAGTATGAAACACCTAAAAGAGAGCTCTACAATGGCAGAATATACTGCAATGTGTACTGCTTTTTTACACTACTTTAACAACATGCGACCACAGTTCAAAAAATGATATCCATAAAGTATATAGTAAAATGACCTTTGCTCTGTCATTTCTTATGCTGATTAGAGAGTTTTTGGTCTAGTCCCTACAGATTTAAAACAAAATAAGTATATATTTTGCAGATACAGGCTATACAGTTCATCTGGAAAGTATTCACAGCGCTTCACTTTTTCCACATTTTGTTATGTTACAGCCTTATTCCAAAATGGATTAAATTCATGTTTTTCCTCAGAATTCTACACACAGCACCCCATAATGACAACATGAAAAAAGTATACTTGAGGTTTTTGCAAATTTATTAAAAAATAAAAAAACTGAGAAATGCACTGTACTATTTCTAGCCTGGACTATGAATGTTTAAAAGATGTGTCTCATTATTTTAAGCAGATTATGTTTGTTATTGCAATATAGTTATAGATCATGCCAAATTGAGAATTTAATGCAAAACTCCACATAATTCCAATGGGATCACAAAATTTATTGTCATTGCATATGTGTATATGCAAACTTAATTTTATGTTCTAATTTAATTGCACAGTTATTTGTAGTTAGTGTGTTACATCTACTAACGTCTGTGTGTCCAGTCCCAAAGCAATCTGATTGGTCATTTTGGCTTTGGTGACACGACTAAATGGGAAAGTGCAAGTGTTGAGACACATAAAAAGGAGAAACAGCATAGGAGACACTCAGAGAGAGTCATCTTCATAGATAAAAATTATTAAACCAGGCAGGAGGCAACAAAGGCATGTAGAAAATAATGACAGAGCGTGAGAAACAGGCTTTACGGGAATACGCTTGACAGAAGGAGGGTCAGTAAAGACATTTACCGACACACACGAATACCAAGGCACTGAAGGTACACATAGGATGCAAGACATAGAATCATTTTAAAATATTTTTTATTACCTATTTTTTACAGGTACCTTTGGCAGTTTGTAATAAGTAGGTATAATTAGAAGTTCTCATTAATAATAAATCAAATTGAATCGGTGGTTTGCATGTTGCATTATACTCCAGGGCTATAGTTCTGGTAGATTTTTTTTTTTCCAGCATTCATACTGCTTACTTATTCTTCATCGATACATCTGTAGTCTCATATTGGCTTAGATATAGTGAATGCAGAAGCATGAATCAGTGGGAAGTGTATGATTGAATCAAACACTAAAAATTTTCAGTTTTATTTTGCACAAATAATACTGTAGATGAGATTTGAACCAGTGTTTCCAGTAATTACAGTCCTGGCATGGTGGTGCAGAATGTAAAATGCTTTATGATTTTAAAATATTGCATTAGCCTGCACAAAAAAGTCATCTTGAATCAAAGGAAATATTCTGAACTGTTGCCTCATAGTAATCTTTGCTGTGAACTTTTTATTGTAAATATTGTGAATGATATATTTGACTTCACTGTTCTAATACTTATGAACAGGTCTTGTTTTGGCTTTCATTGCAGTATTGTTATAACACGTTTAGCTGTGCATGCCTGTTCAGAAATCTTCGAGAATTTTTTCTAAGGGAAACAAAGATTGATTATAGAATGTGTTTAATTAAAAATGAGTGATAAATGGATCCGGCTATTGTTATTTTTGATGCTGTTATTTCATTTCTTTTAATAAATTAAATCAGCAAATAGTATGCTTATCATTACCTGCCTTCTTTATTGTACTGTGTTTCTAACTGTGGTATTGCTTTCAGTTCTTTATGATACTAATTGTATCGGACCAAAGTTGTAATGTTGATTACTGTGTCAAAATCATAATGCAATCAAAATATTAAAAGTACAGTTATTATTTAAAGGAAATTATTATTGTGTGAAAACAAGATAACTGTGGTCTTCAAGTATCCTGTGTTCACAAAGATTCTTTATAAACTTTCTTGGCCATTCTGATGAAGTTTACTCAAAGTACAGTTGTGCAGTTCAAGAGGAAGACTTGGTGCTAAGCTTTTGTGAAACAGTAAAATTTTCAAAAGTACTGACATATCTGCTTGGATATGAAGTTTATACTGTCCAATGTTTATATAGGAATTTGACGCACTGCCACATTTTCTGAACCCACTAATTCATTGTACATTGTGATGCTTCTGGGGGAAAAAAATAATATTGGAGTTGCATGTGAATTAAAATACAAAGTATGCCCTGCTAGAGAAAGAAAAAAGGTAAAGTTTTCCTTTAAGAGTGGAGCAATAAGAAAATGACTACATAAAGACAGAAAATAAAAAAGTGCGGCACACAACTACACCTTCTGCTGCAGTAGAACGAGTGTCTGTTAATGTGTTTTTTCTGTTTTTAGAAGTTGTTGATAGAAATGAAAACTGACAGCAGATCTTTTATTCATGGAACTTTAGTACACCAAAAGAAAGATTGATGCTACTTATGTAACCTCTGCCATTTGCACAGAAAAAACATGTAAACAATAATGCTTTTGTTTTAACAATTTTTTAAATGCTCTGCTTTTAGTTAAGAATTGTTACCTTTATGTGGCCTTCTGAATTATTTATCTTTTTTTACTTTTAAAGAGTTTATACAGATATTAAATATTATATTTATATTTATTTTTATATATTTATATTTAAACCTCAGGAAAAGTGTGAGCACCTTGCATTGCTTAAAAATTTCAAAAGATTTGACGATTCCATTAATAGATCGGGCTCCAGCAGACCCCCGTGACCCTGTGTTCGGATTCAGCGGGTTGGAAAATGGATGGATGGATGGATTAATAGATCATATGCTACAAAGTAGCGAAAGCAGCCTTTCAATTACATAAACAGTGAATTGAACTGATTTTCTGAAAAATAAATCTAAATGCCTAAGATCTGTACCTTCTAGTGCAGTTGGAGTAAGTGCAAATTCAGCATCCAGCAGTTCCCTGAACCTGTACTGTTTGTAACAATAATACATACACAGAGACCCCCAATTAATGGTCAATGTTACCTTGACAATTCAGAGATGCAGGCTGACCTTGTTGTATGTCCAGACAGTTAGTAGAACAGTAACCAGGTGCTGGTAAATTAGCAGTAAGCAAACCCTTTGGACTTTTGAAACCAATTTAGAGGCTATGTAATTTATGTAAAACCAAAAAACATTTAACACTTTGATTATTGTCATTGATGCACAGGGTAAATTCTGAGGCTAAACAAATCCGAACAAAATCAGTGCAGACCTTATAAATATCCTGTTCACAAAAGCATACTATGGAACCATAATTCAGATTACCTCCGAGAATTTGTAACCTGTGTCATACACAGAACTTTAAGAAAAGAGAATATGAGAAACATACAGTAGCTTGGATATAAAGCAAAAATCAGTGTAAATGATTTAATCAACAATCAATGCAACCTCTACAAAGGTATTATTATTATTATTATTACAACTACTACTTAGTTTGGCTCTTAATATTGTCAAGGTTTGGGTCGCAGAGTTGTGCAAAGGCCTGAAAGGTAAGACCAGATTTCCAAGGAACAATAGCTGTATTGCTGATCAGGCAAAAAATGTCTCAGACTTTATTCAAGAAAGAGTTTCTCTTCAGCACACAAACACACAGGTTACAACTGGCAAACATCCTGCTCTGGCTTCCTTCTTCAGTTTAAAAGAACATAAAGTCTTCCTTGTCAAGCAGGTTCAGCAGCTCGAAAGTAGCAGCTGGGGCAGATGCAGTCTGCAGGAGATGGGACAAAGAAGTGAGCAATTAAGCTGGATGGAACTCAGACTTTTAAATATTCTAAATATCATGCGAGAAGCACGTTACGCGGTAATCCTGCAAACCTGTAGTTGATCCTGCAGAAGGCCGGTTAAGAGTTTGTTTGTTTCATACTGAAATACTGTTTAAGTGGGAGTATTTGAAGGGCAGCTGTGTTTTTTGCCACTGATTTACTGTTTTACAGAGTGTCAGCATGCAGCAGAGGAGCTACCACGATGATCAGCAATAAAGGTATTGTTCCTTGGAAACCTGGTCTTATCTTCCTGTCTCTTGTGCAACTTTGTGACCCAAGCTTGACAAGTGGTACCAGAAGTGGGGTGTTACACAGATGGATCCTCAATACACTCAGCACATTACATGGTAGGAATACACAACAGAGGAGCTACCGAGCTGTTTTTGAGCGACTGCCACCGCCACTGGCGAATCGAAGGTGACTCATATTGGTGGCAACACCATTCACAATATATAAACTTTCATGCAGTGTAACTGAAAAATATGTTGTCTGTTTCCTTTTTCAGTTCTTTCATCAGCTCTTCCATCATCAAACCCTGCTTGCCTAGTGCTAGAACAGCATGATAAGCTAATACCCATAAACTGGTTTTTATTACCTGGGCACACTACTCAAGCAGTCTCAATACCAAATGGCACTCCACACCACGTTTGGCAGTTTTATGTGCCATCACATAACTGTCCTTTGATGCAGATTCTTTCATAAAAGTTTGGTGAAACTATTTTCTAGAGCTTTCTGTTTCACTGCAGGTTTTGCCACCTTATATTCCTTTTTGTGAGCAGATGTATTGCTGCCATAATTTTAATGATTGCACAAAAAAAGTATGACTAGTGTAATACTGCTCTGGTATTGGTAATGGTCTGGCATATCAGCTATAATACTTTCTGTCCCATATGGTAAAGAAGTATTTTGATATCTGTTCTTGATGTCATTTCAAATTTATGTTTTTTGCTGCCTTAATTTGCATAACTCATACAGGTACAAAGCAGCTTTGGGTTCAGTTAAAGCTGTATTTTGCCACATACAAGGTAACATGACTATTTAAGGTTTTCTGCTTCTAAGAGCCCACCATAAGCAAGCTTTGATATCTTACGTGAGTATTTACAAACACCTGTGACATCAATTGTCCTGAACATTATGGTGCCCTGAAATGAGGGGTCCATGTATAAAAAGTGTTATTATTTCTTTATGGTGTGACCGAAATGTATGCAAATACCCTTATATTAAAGTTTACAATGGTTACTTTAATCATGTCTGAATTATCTGATTTTGTAAATAGGAGGAAAACGGGTCTTTGTCCCAAACATAAAGGAAGGCACTGTATGTCTAAAAATGCTTAATGGATGTTCATTGGGCTAAACAGTTTTGAATGACTTGAATGGATCAGGATATCTGTGTTGAAATAAATTGCCTAATAAAGGCACAATTTTGTGGGCAATGTGTATTCTGAAGGAGAAACCCCTTAAATGGATTATAATCTGAGTAAGTTAACAAATTTGTAAAAGCAAGTGGCAAGTGTTGTTTTCTTAGGAATATATATATATATCCACACACAAATTTGATTTGGTTTCATTCTTCCTTATATTTTCTAAACTTTTTAATTTTTTTTTCTCTCCTAATCATTTGACTTTAGGAGAAGCTGATGTACTTCCCTGTATTCGTAAATGCTAAAAGGCACTCTGAAGATGAAACAGAAGAAGGCCTAGGAAGCTTGCCTAGGAACATCAATTCAATAAGTTCACTGCTGCTTTTTAACACCACAGAGAATCCGTATGTATTGACCATCATCTTCAAATTGACGCCTTTAATAAACTTAACTCTGCATCGGACATGTTTTAGATAGCAGCTGTTGCAATTGAGGCGAATCAGCTTTAATTATCTAGTACTCATATTGGAAGATATATGTGTATGTATGCAACACGTGTACAGGAACATCGCAACGCCGTCAGAAGAAAGGACGCACTATCTTTGATATATGCACATACTAAATCGACAGGACACACATTCAACTGGGACAACGTAAAAGTAAAATTTAAGGCCAGTACAAAAAGCGCCAGAGAGTTGGCCGAGTCTTGGCTATCAGATGAAAACGCCATCAACAGACACTTGGACATAAACCCAGCATATGCCAACTTAAGAAGGACATATACACATTAATTAAACTATACAACCCCCCCCCCACCCCCCTTGATTATACTGACTTAGTCACCTCCACCCACCCCCCCCCAATGTACTGAATGTGTTGCTATATATTGCCTTTGATTCTTGTAAGTCTAAGCATTATCCTCTGATGAAGACCCCTGATAGCAGTTGAAAGCTCAGGAATAAAACTATTTTATGATATGTGATTCGTTTTTTCTCCCTTTGTGGATCTCCAACTGTAAGTATGTATATATGTATATATATATATATATATGCAGCTGGAGAAAAAAATGAATCACGTATCATAAAGTAGTTTTTATTTCTGAGCTTTCAGCCCCTGCCAGGGGTCTTCATCAGAGGATAATGCTTAGACTTACAAGAATCAAAGGTAATATATAGCAAAAAATTACGTGGGGAGGTGGCTATGTCAGTGTGATCAGGAGAGGGGGGGGTGTACAGTTTATTTATTATGAACATGTTCTTCTTAAGTTTGCATATGCTGGATTTATGTCCAAGTGTCTGTTGATGGCGTTCTCATTTGATAGCCGAAATTCGGCCAGCTCTCTGGCACTTTTAGTACTGGCCTTAAATTTTACTTGTACATTGTCCCAGTTAAGTGTATGTCCTGTTGATTTAGTATGTGTATAGATCAATGATAGTGAGTCCTTTCTTCTGACGGCGTTGCGATGTTCCTGTATACGTGTTGCGATTGTTTTGAAGTTTGTCCTATGTATACCGCTGAGCAAGAATTGCATGGAATACTATAAACTGTGTTTCTGCTGTCGATTTTTTGTTTTTAGCATTAAAGAGGACCGTGCGCAAATTGTTCGTGGGTTTGTGTGCTATTCTGACGCCTGATTTACAACATGTTCCCGATAAAAGAACTGCCAAGCGAATAAGGCTTACTCAATGCCAATTTTACGCGTACAGATTAGCAATGAGGAATACATTTAGTATTTTGCACTCCAGCGGCAAACTATTCCAACAGTACGTTGTAGATTTGTATGTTAAAACAGAGGGCGCGTGTCTCAACTATCTCAGATTATATCAACAAGATCTGTGCATGGAACAAAACGAAGGACATTCAGACGCATTACAAGCAAACGCTGAAAATAACAACGTACGTGTAGGCAAAATGATCATATTACCGTCCACATGCCCAGGAAGTCCAAGATACATGCAACAAAACTATCAGGATGCCATGGCCATAGTACGTAAATTCGGAAAGCCTGATTTATTTATCACTTTCACATGTAATCCTGCTTGGCCGGAAATTCTACATGCACACTGCGACTTTCCAGAAGTATTTATTTCTTCTTGATTTCTGAATTCCTTTCTCACCGTTTTCCGTTCCTATTCTTACACCGCCGTATGCTACGGCTAGTATATATATAATATGCAGTCCCTTCCGGAAATATTCAGACCTTTCACTTTTTTCACATTTTGTTATGTTGCAGTCTTGTGCTGAAATCAATTAAATTAATTTATTCTTTGATCAACCAATACTTAAAGCCCAAGAATTACAAAACGAAAACAAGGTATTGGGAAAAAAAAAACTGAAATTTCATACTGACACAAGTATTCACACCTTTTACTCAGTAATTCGGTGAAGTCCCTTTGGCAGCAATTACAGCCTGGAGTCTTTTTGGGTTTGACATGACAAGCTTCACAAATCTGCAATTCTTCTCTGCAGATTATCTCAAGCTCTGTCATGCTGGATGGAGATCGTTGGTGGACAGCTATGTTCAGGTCTCTGAAGACTGAGCTGAGACTGGCCTACTGAAGAACATTCCCACCTCTTTGTTGTCTTTGCTTTAGGCTTAGTGTCCTTATCCTGTTGGGAGGTGATTGCTTGGCCCAATCTGAGGTTCAGAGCACTCTGGAGGAGGTTTTTATTATAAGGGTATTTCTGTACTTTGCTCCATTCAGTTTGTCCTCAGAACCCCTGCTGCTGAAAAACCACTCCATTACTTCAACATTGAAATAGTATTGTGTAGTTGGTGAGCAGCACCCAGTTTCCTCCAGACTTGATGCTTTGAATTGAGACCAAGCAGTTCAATCTTGGATTCATCAGACCAGAAAATATCCTTTTCTCATAGTCTGGGAGGTTTTTAGGTGCCTTTTTGCAAAATCCAAGCAGGCTATGAAGTGTGGAGTGTTGCAGTGGTGGTTGTCCTTCTGGAAGTTTGTCCTGTCTCCACACATGCTCCTTGGAGCTCAGCCAGAGTGACAATCAAGTTCTTGACCACATCTTTTATCAAGGCCCTTCTCTCCTGATCGCTTAGTTTGTCTGAACAACCAGCTCTAGGAAGAGTTGTGGTTGTTCCAAACATCTTCAATTTAAGAACTATGAAGGCCACTGTACTCTTGGGAACCTCCAATGCTGCAGATATTTTGTAGCCTTCCCTAGATCTGTCTTGACATAATCCTTTCTCTTAAGTTCTGCAGACAATTTCTTTGACCCAGTGGCTTGGTTTTTTTTCTGATACACAAACTTACAGCCATGGGACCTCCTATAGACAGGTGTGTGCCTTTCCTAATCCTGTCTAATCAGATCCAATCAAGGTGTGGAAACATCTCAATGATGATCGATAGAATTGGATGCACCTGAGCCAGATTTGAAGTGTAATAGCAATGAGTCAGATTACTTGTGTCATTGTGATCTTTGAGTTTTTTATTTAATTTCTAAACTCATGTTTTCACTTTGTCATTCTGGGGTGCCAGTTTTTGTTTTGTCAAGAGAAAAAATTAATTTAAACAATTTTAGGAGAAGGTTGCAGGGGTCTGAATACTTTCTGAAGGCACCGTATATTTGTACCATTTATTGGAGATTAATATAGTCTAAACTCTAAGCCTTTACCTTCCTTTTAATTCAAAGGTTACCTGGAAATAAAATATTGCAAATATGTACCGTATAATATATAATGATATCAGGTTCTGGTGCCTCACAATGATAAGTAGGGTAAAGCTGGTTTCAGAGTCTTATTTGATGTTTGTGTAACAATATCATTCGAGTCTGATCAAATGCCTGCCTATAGATTTGTCAGTAGACATTCACATTTTACTGTGTAGCATATTAATTGTATACTGAAGTGCTGCACTTTTTTGGTCTTGCTTATTTTCTGGCATAGTTTTTAGTATTAAAACAGTAAAATACTATCATACAACTTGTTAGTATTGATCACATAAAAAGGAAAAAAATGTGACATGAAAAAAGAAGTGGTCTTCGGTTGGCAGAGGCAAAAAAAAAAAAACAACTCCCAGTGGCACTCAACAAGGTAAAATGTATTATTTTTTTGCAAAGTGTAAATTAATAAAATCAACAGGGAGGATTTAATAAACACAAAAGCTTTATTTTAATTTTGTTAAAAATAGATTAAATGAAAAGCCACAATAAATACCACATTTATATAGAAAAATATGAATAAAGTATAATACAAACAAACTAAAATAAAAAGGTCTTAAAAATGAGAAAGTAAATAAAATGCTAATAAATGTAAGGTGCAGATGGTAATAAAAAATAAATACAAATTGCACATTGTCATATTAAAAAAATGAAAAACTGCAAATAATAGAAATTTTAAAATAAATGTCCATGTATTAATGTAGGGTATTATTGTAACTTTGCAAATTGTCGTTTGTGTGCTTTGGCTACAGCAAATGCAGACCTTCAAACACTGCACGCTATTGTAGTTAGAACTCGGGCTGAACGCCTCTTCTGGCACGTGGATTTAAACAGCTATAAAAATGGAAGCTTCTCTCACCAGAGGCAACAGTGATAAGAACAGTCAGAACTGCCGAGGGACTACATTTCGACTTCTTAGAGTCAAGAAACTGAAGGCGAATCAGAAATGGCTGAATTGTCTAAACAAATCGAGAACTTTTGCTTCCATAAATGTAACATGCTCTTCATGATTTTTGATATGTCCTCTAAGTACATTTAACATCACTAAAAAAAGTAATATTCATCACAAACATTGACACTTCCACAACAGAGATTGAAGCCTGCCTTAGAAGGGGTTTCCAACCAGGTCATTGTAGTTTGGCGATGCTATGCTTCAAATGGAATGTCTTTGCAGTAAGTACCTTTGTAAATGACCCCTTGTCCTGGTGGGCTGATTCTGAAGGCAGTCCCAGACCATCACCTCAGATTGAAGAGGTGTATGTCAGATTGGCGTAAAAATGTGCACTAAATATTGACTGAAAATATGTATAGCATCACATGATTTGGTACTTCTGTGGGGTAGGGTTGTTTTTTTCCACAATTTTGGTTGGAAAAGTAAATTATTCCACTTTGTGTCAGAAGAATTTATTTAAAAGTAAAGCATTATTACTTTCTGAAAATACTAAACAATTGAAAAAGTGAGCATTACACTTTTTCTTTTGTCATTAATGATTAGTTATAGTTTTTGTACTGAGAACAATTGCGGGAACAGAACAATTAAATGCACCCCAGGCCTGCTTCTGTATTTTAAAGTCCTTAGCAGAAGAACATCTGCGCCTAACTGCACTTACATTATGAATAAGTAGTACTGCAATTAAATTGGCATACTGCCTGTGTTACAGATTCCATGGTGGTATAATTAATTCATTTCTTGAATTTTAAAGTATTTAATTAAAGTCAGATGCCTGGATAACGTGTTTAAATGTTTTAATACCCATTTATAAAAACAATGGTGGGCAATTTACAGTACTTTTCATATAGCATCACTTCTGGTGTAGAAACATTATTTTATTTATTTTTTAGACTTTTACAAGGGGACAGGGGATATACAGGACATACACCTCCTTAATGTAGACTTTCATTTAGTTTTGTTGGTTTATTTTTTACATACATAATTTAAATATATTTGATTGAATTTAGTATGCCTAACCCATTAACATTTTTGCTTTTCAAGTTATAAGAAGTATGTACTCCTGGACCCACTGGCAGGTGCTGTGACAAAAACGCACACTACACTTGAAACCGAGAAAGAAGAGAAACCATTTGATGCCCCGCTGTCCATTACAAAACGCGAGCAGCTTGAGAGACAGGTAAAATACAGTGCTTTGTGGATTACGTTTCAAATTTCAGATTGTAATCATTTGTGCAAATGTAGTCCTTTAATTTAAAAGGCATTAAAAACTCAGTTACAGGTCGTTTTGTTTGTTCTTTTACTATTCTTACATAGGTTCATTTCAGCATTTCATATACAGTGCACTGTAAAAGTGTTCAGCCTCTTGACCAGTTATTTTAATTGTACTAGTTAACTATATAACATTTTAATGTCAAAGCACGGAAACTAGAAATTGTTTTTAATGTGACATTATGTTATGTTGGAGAAAAATTCTGAAGAAGTCTTTTTTCATGTGTGAATAAAAAAAAAATAATAAAATAGATCTTTTTTGTGTTTACATAAAGCAAGCCTTTGTTGTAGAAACATTACATGTCTTTAGTAGGTTAGCAACTACTGGGTAAAAACTGAATCTTTTTAACACAACTGCATTTCCAATGCACTCGACCCCCAGAAATGAAGCAGAATTTGTAAAATTGTGAGAGCAATGCATTCTGTTCAGATTAGTGCTGTGCACTTACAAAATGGGACTGTACCAAATGTACAGTGTAGGGCAGGTATGGGAGCCTGGAGCCAGCTTCTGTGGTGTGACCATGATGATACAAAACTTTAATTTATAGCTTTTAATATCTTTGCATTGTTCAAGATTTGTACTTCTAAGTGTGTTTTGCAAAGTCAGAGTTTCTTTTACTTTGTACTTTTTAAGTACAGTGTTATGTACAGCTCCTTTACCTATTATATCCTATGGTACATATTATATCCTTTATTTAATCATATGATTGAAATTATTTTTAATTCTTTTAATGAGCATGGTCATTGTATAATAAACATACTCACTCCATTTTAGTAGTATCCAGTATTGGGTAGGAAACCATATATGCCTATAAAACAATATGAATTTTTTTGAGATGTTGATTTAAAAGGGTCTAGAAAAATTTCTTGGACACTTTGGTCTCTGCACATTTTTAGCCACACATTCATGTTACAAACCTCTCATTCAGGCTCAGATACCTCAGGTATTATGAGGTGACACCAAACCAGGTCTCTTGCTGCTCTAGTTCTTCCACTTCAAGGTCCAATTTCTGATATATTCTGCTGTTGCGCTGTTCTGTCTGCTATGTTTCGATCTGTAGTCTGTTAGCTTGAAAGACTCTGGCCATTCTCATCTGACCTCTCTCATTACCAAAGAGTTTTCCAACATATCTGTCACTAACTGGATATTTACTGTTTAGTGCACTATTTATTCTCTAGAGAATGTAGTGTATAATAATCCTAGGAGATCAGCCACTTCTAAGTACCTAGAACCACAATTTTTTGAGATCAACATTCATATCATTGTCACATTTGCTTAAATGGTATGTACCACTCGTTCTAAAGTTTAGTCAGACAGCAACTAAATATCTTAACCATGTCTGCGTGCTGTACCTGGGAGGCAAGTGGGTTTGGCATTCGGGTGTCTTAATTGTTCCTTTCTGAAGTGGACACCGATGTCTGTAAATCTTCCCAAAGTAGAATTCTTCACAAGGTCTTTTCAAAAACTACCTGCCCCTTCCTGATTTCCTCCATTACCACAGTGATGGGTTACATTTGATCTGTATGTCATTTTAAGCATTCATTGATAGATCTCTTTGATAAATTTTTAGAAGATACGATGGTGTATCAAAACAATGCTTTATAATGGATTTATAAAGTCTTTAATATATCAATAAAATAGTAAAATGTACTATTTTCCCTTGGTCTTAATTAATAGAGAGGAAGGTTTCTGAATTTTTGGGGAAACGCACAGTAAAAAAAAAAAAAAAACTAATTTGATTTTTTTTTTTCCTCCAGACTGCAGAAAATTATTTCTATGTACCAGATCTAGGCCAGGTGCCCGAAATAGATGTGCCATCCTATCTCCCAGACCTTCCTGGAATTGCAGATGACTTGACCTACAGTGCAGATTTAGGCCCTGGGATTGCACCATCAGGACCAGCAGGAATCATCCCAGAACTGCCATCATTTTCAACAGAAGTAGGAGAGCTCAACGGCTCAGGTGTTGATTCAAAGCATTTGCATGTGCATATTCCTGAGAATTCAAAATTTGCATTTAGGGATCCTTAGGACAAGTTATGATAATGGATGGATTGACCAATGGATGTTCAAATAAATGTTAAAATACTTCAAACAGAGTTCCTTAGAAAAAAATAGAAATGATTAAGGACAGGTTGTATTCAATTTGATAGGCTACAACACATAGTAAGCCTGATATGAGGTTTTAATTGATTAATTGTCCATAGAGTCGACAATGTATGAAATTAAAATGGAGATGACCATGGTTGCCCAATGGGTAAAGTATGGAAGTTTAATGGCTGTTTTGGGCCCAAGCTGTGCTACTGATAAACTTTGTTTGTATTGCATATCATAAATCTGTGAATGTACCGTAACATACACAGCCTGGCTGAATCCAAGTTAATATCTCCAGTGGGCAGTTGACTGGATGCCAGTGTATTTCAGGGCTTACAAGCAGAACCACTCTCACACACATTCAAAGTGCTAAGTTGTGGTCAGCACTTGAAAGTTTACTGTATTGTATCATATGATATATTTTTCCTAAAATGTGCCCAAAATAAACCAAAAACCTCTGTGAACACCGTTCTGTAACACATGTACTATCCTAAGTCAGCCCTTTTAATTTTGTAAGAGTACACAGCACCTGTTGGGAAGGTTTTTTAGATCATTTATAGAGATTTTTAACTTCATTATATCTGTAATGTTTGCATTGTTGAGCCTCTTCAGCAAAATATTTCTTTATTATTAAAATTAGTAAAAAAAAACAATTTTACAAAATTAAGTTCTGAAAGACTAATATGCCTATAAATAATGATAATTAGCAACTTAATAATTAAGTTCTATTTTTTTTTTTTTTAATGTCTTCAGATATACCATATCGGGATGTAGGTCTTCCTCCTCCACCTCCACCACCCCCACCACCTCCTCCACCACCATCATCTGAAGCCACCTTCCTAAATGCATCTACACCACCAGCTCCCCCTCCACCACCACCTCCACCTCCAGCGGTGACTGGTCTCAGTGGAGAGATCGCACAGCAGACCCCAGGTATTTATTGAACATCATTCACTGTTACATCATCACTCTTTGTGCTTTAAAATACACATCTACTGTGGAAAATGCCAGCAATTGTGTTTCTATCTATTAGCACTTTATTAAGTATGTATTTATTTTACATATTATAGTTATGTTTATTGTATATGATTTTATTATGTACATATTAGTAATTAAAAATAAAATGTGCTATCATCCATTCATTTTGCCATTGTTTGTATCATGTAAATGACTTTCAACAAAGAAACAAAATGTTCAGACTAAAGTATGGTTTGAATACTTATATGTGCACCCAATATTATGTATCAAACAATATTGACATCTAAAACAGTTCCTATATCTGGTATATGCCTAATCATCCATCCAGCCATCCATTTTCCAACCCGCTGAATCCGAACACAGGGTCATGGGGGTCTGCTGCTATCAGTTTTTTATTTGGATTTGGATTACAAGCCAAGCTGTTGTTTTCTTTCTGAAGTGTTTCGTTCTTTGTTTTCAGCTTAAAAATTGCTTACAATGTTGTTTTTATTTCCTCTGAAAACAGTAAGTTCTTTAGTAGGTTTATATTTTAAATACATAAGAATATTTTGTGCTATAGTAGACTTTTTCTTATGGAAGAGTTGTCCATTTATTTAGTAAGTCTATGATTAACACATACTGAAATAAACAAAAGGTGTTTTTAAAAGAAAATGATGTTTTTCTGGTTGAGAAGAGTACTTGTTATCCGTTACTTGCCTCTTTCCTAATCGAGTTAGGAACTTTTTATGAAATGGCAGTCTTTATGAAGTACTGTATTTGTAGGGGATATCTGGACAACTTAGCTGTTAGCTGAACAAACGAGCTTGATGGAGTGTATGATCTCCTCTCACTTGTGAAATCTCTGATGTTCTAATGACAAACAACTTACATTTCTGTCTGAACAGTCTGTGCTACTGTATATGCACAGCTAAATTATACAATCAACAATGAGAGTGAATTAACCCATTATATATTATTATTATTATTATTTCAGTATATAAGTTGATCCACAATCTCTGAACTCTCATGCATTCACTGATCAGCTCCCCTATTGCCTCTGCATGCATTACTGTTTGTTATTAAAATTCTATTTCCTAATTCACTTAATATTAAAATTATTATGATTGAACATGGCATATTGACTGGTTGTTCATTTCACTGAAAGAGACAAAAAAAAGTGAAAATATGGGGCCAGCAAAAAAAAAAATGTATGTATTGATATACATATATATTTGGGCTGGGAATTGATAAAAAAAACTTAATCACATAAATTTATGTAATTAATTGAGATTAATTGTATCTAACATTAAAACAGAATTATAAAATTAATACATAAGTTATGAAGTAAATACACACTGAATCATAAATTAATGTAGAATCAACACAAAGGATTTAAAAAACTGGCATAGTTTAAACTTCAAAAAAGTGTAATTTTTATCTTTGCAACTTTTCTGTAGCATTGCACCAGGCAACTGCCCACCCCCTTTCCTTCCACCCCTCTGCACCTGTGTCAGTATGTATAAATCAAGAAAATCGACACCAGTGCTTTGTTTTGACATGTGGTGTGTTGTTGTGTACCACATAATACAAATTTTAAACCTTTAAATAAAAATATTATTTCATAAAATTTTGAAGGTAGAATGTTGATAGAGTACTGGATGTGTATGTAATTTTTACGTACACACTAATTTGTATTACTGTTTTGTAATGTAAAAAAAATATTTACATGCAAATATCATCCTGACCAAAGCACTGCCTGAAGCAATTGCCTTATTGCCTACCCTGGATGCAAAAAATAACACCTTAACTTTCCCAGGCCCTATATAAATATATATATATATATATACATACATACATACATACATACAGTGCATCCGGAAAGTATTCACAGCGCGTCACTTTTTCCACATTTTGTTATGTTACAGCAAGCTGCAGAAACCTCTCAAGGATGATCAGGGGAAACAGGATGCACCTGAGCTCAATTTTGAGCTTCATGGCAAAGGCTGTGAATACTTATGTACATGTGCTTTCTCAATTGTTTTATTTTTAATAAATTTGCAAAAATCTCAAGTAAACTTTTTTCACGTTGTCATTATGGGGTGTTGTGTGTAGAATTCTGAGGAAAAAAAATGAATTTAATCCATTTTGGAATAAGGCTGCAACATAACAAAATGTGGAAAAAGTGATGCGCTGTGAATACTTTCCGGATGCACTGTATATATATATATATACTGTGTATATATATATATATATATATATATATATATATATATATATATATATATATATATATATATATAAAGTTTGCTGCCTTACTGTTGTATTGAAAACTAGCCTACACCACATAATCAGGGCGCTTTTTAAATGATTTTTAAGCACAGGGAAAAAATTAACATTTGAAAAATCTGTATTTTAATAAACCACCAAGAAAAGTAACATTGTAACAATGCACGGTACAAACCAACATACAATTGTCCGTGACTGAAAACTGGAGGACCGCCGTCGCGCCTTCTCCTCCCAGAGCGAGGGACGGGGGTGGACAGCGCTCGGGCGGAACGGGAGGAGAGGGGAAGGATGCCCATTCCGCCCCCTCCGTCATGCTAGTCTGCTGATTTCTCGTTCAGTATGTACTGCTTGCTCATGTGCCCACCCCCAACTTGTCACCTGAGTCGTTTTCGTCTTTGCACAGTCTACATGCACCTGTGAGTCACGTTGACTGTTCATGTTTCAAACAGCGCCTCATTCGCTTTTGTCTCTGGTACAGTCCAAATGCACCTCTGAGCCACGTAGAGTTTTCATTGTTCTTTGCGGTTCTGGCTGCCTTTCTATATATAATCCACCAAGTCACCCGACCATAGTAGTAGCAATGGGGTGGGGTGTGTACAAAGTGCAGGGACGTAATCGGTGCGAGCGTATGGCCCGCACTTACTGGGAATCTGTATATCATAGGGGTGGGCGGTATGACCAAAATTCTATATAACGGTATTTTTCTAAATTATCCCGGCTTCACAGTATTCAACGGTATTTTTTTTCCCCATTCATGAGTGGATGTTAACCACATTTTCCACTGCAATTACTGGCTAAGAATAACCTATTCCACTGTCAAGAGTATTGTACATTGTACAAAAAAAACATTTTAATGTGCACACAAGTATTAGTACAGTTTTGCATTGCCCCATAAAGTGATAGTTTTCAATGGGGTGGCACTACTGGAGAAGGTATCACATTGCATGACAGATGCAGTCAAAATATAGAACCTTTTTATTGAACAAATTTTGCAAAAACAAACTATAATTTTGACAACATATTTTCAACCATACAAAGAGGCATTTAGACTTAGTAAAATATCCAGAAGTGCTTGCCAAAAATTGTATTGCACCGAATATGTCTTAGAAAAGGAATAGTAAATATTTTTTGTAAACCAACTACACTTTCTGTTAATGTTAACAATCTCTGTCCACTGACACGTTAAAGTGACTTTTTAAACAACTTTATCATCATTAAACTGCATAATATTTAAACTAATAAATAATAACAATAAAATAAATAATTGTATTATTACTGATAGTTGCACTATTACTTCAAGACTTCAAGCCCAGGTGCATTACACAGTATTCACCAAATTAAAATAAAATAAAACAAGTGCAACTTGGTGATGACATCTTTACCAACTGAACCATCATTTAGGCAAACTGCATTAATATGGACCTTGCTACAAGCTAAGCTATACTGGGAAGAAAAAAACAAACTATATGTCGAGAACAAAGTCAACATTTCCACTTTATTCTCGCCGTTTATGTCGAGATTAAAGTTGACATTTCCACTTTATTCTCGCCGTTTATGTTGAGATTAAAGTCGACATTTCCACTTTATTCTCATAGTTTACTTCATAATTAAAGTAGAATGTCGTAAACTAAACTTCTTCCTAAAATCAATGTTTAATCAATTACTTAATTTACCCCGTCATAAATTAATGCAGCACATTAAATGCTTTGTGTTACGTTCCCCGACCCAGTGGTTAATCACTACGCTTCTTAAACTGACTTCCTCCGCACTAAGAGAAGACAGCGGTCACCATACAGAATCCATTCGCTTCATGATATTCCTGCTTTCTGAAAATTTAGAATGCTAAGATAAATACTTGATATCATTTTCATGATGAAATGCATTAAAGCAGGTATTACACATGCACGGTAGTGAGGCGGTCGTGCTGCTCCCTCGCAGTAAGGGGTCCCCAGGTGTATGTTCAGTGTAGAGAACTTTATGGCAGGTGTGACAAGGCTCCAAAAAACTGGATGTATGAATAGCTATCGCACAGGTTTAACTTAAATATTGTGTAAATGTTGGGTTTGTGATCTGCTGGTCGGAGACACGAACATAGAATTCAATGCATGTTCTTCTGAGCGGGCTATCTTTATTGCAAGCATGCTGTCTCTATCTGACGTACCAAAACCCCAGTTCCTATCCTTCCTTTTTCTTTCACCACATAACCAATCACCACACGATAAACGTCTTTGTGAAATTAAAACTAGTTATAAACTTAGCCCACGGAGTGTTCAGAACTTTAAAAATATCTTCATTATACATGTTTAATTATGCCATCCATTCAGAGTTGCGCCCATCTCTGAACGAGTCGCCAGCACATCGCAGGATGAATACAAGCAAAACATACACTAGTAGGGTCAATATAGCACAACAATACCCCCCTTCTTACATGACTTTGAAAGGAAACTGAAGCACGCCGAGTAAACCCACCAGAAAAACATGCAAATGCAAGGCAGGCACGCCGCCATGCCCCCATATGAATAATGCATGCTTTAATGCATTTCACCATGAAAATTATATTAAGTATTTATCTTAGCATTCTAAATGTTCAGAGAGCAGGAAGATCATGAAGTGAATGTATTCTGTGCGGCGATCGCTGCCGGCGCCTCCTCTTAGTGCAAGAAGAAGTCAGTTTAAGAATCACTTAACACAAAGCATTTAATGTGCTATATAACTTATGACGGGGTTTGAGAAAATCTAGTAAATTAAATATTCATTTTACGATGAAGTTTAGTTTACGATGTTCTACTTTAATGACAAATTACGAGAATAAAGTCAACATGTCGACTTTAATCTTGACATAAACGGCGAGAATAAAGTAGAAATGTCGAGAATAAAGTCAACATGTCGTCACACTATTACACAGTACCCAGGTACATTACACTGTATTGAAAACAAATAAAACAAGTACAACTTGGCTTGCAGTATTATCCAGTAGTATAGAAACAGTATTTACACATCTGACCTTTTAAAACTAAAGTATCTCCAGGCGACGGACGTGACTCCTTTTTTTCAGCAAAAGTTCTTCTGTTCATCATGTTCAACTTTATCGTCGGCTTCAGTTTCGGAATGTTCTCTGTCCATTTTCACCGCGCAATACCTATGCTACCCGCTACCTATTTGGTGGTGTAGCAGTGAAAAAGAGCCCTAGTGCAACAAATCTGTGTTTAGCGGTGTAGCAGTGAAAAAGGCCCCCACTTGAACAGTTTCCCGCTGCGCCACGTTCCGAACGTCGTTTAGGCAATTTAAACCGGTGTTGCGGTATAAGAAAAATCCATATCATAAAAAAAATAAAAAACAGTTTTCGGTATGAACCGGTATACCGCCCAGCACTAGTATAACATTGAAAGAAGTGTTGTTTCCATGAAATACATTTGAAGCGGTGGCAATGGAAGGCAAATGAACAGTCAACGTGGGTCACAGCTGGATTGATGCCGTGTTTTGTGTCACTCGACCATGGTAGTGGCGAGGGGGGGGGGTGTACAAAAGGCAGGGACGTAATCAGTACGAGCGTATGACCCGCACTTACTGGGAATTCCTCGTTCGTGGGGAACAATTGCAAGCCCCGGTTTCCAGCACGAATGGGGTTCAACGGCTCACCCACGCCTCTCTGCGCCGGGTAGACACATGTTGATCCATTCAGTGTAGCGCGCGTGCTGTTACCTGATGCAGGAATCTGTATAACATTGAAAGAAGTGTTATTTCCATGAAATACATTTGAAGCGGTGGCAATAGAAGGCAAATGAACAGTCAATGTGGGTCACAGCTGGATTGACGCCGTGTTTTGTGTCACCCGACTATGGTAGTAGCGAGTGGGGGGGGGGTTGGGGGTTTAAACAAAGAGCAGGGACGTAATCAGTGCGAGCGTATGACCTGCATTTACTGGGAATTCCTCGTCGTGGGGAACAAATGCAAGCCCCGGTTTCCAGCACGAATGGGGTTCAACGGCTCACCCACGCCTCTCTGTGCTGGGTAGACATACATTGTTCCATTCAGTGTAGCGCGCGTGCAGTTACCTGATGCAGGAATCTGTATAACAGTGAAAGAAGTGTTGTTTCCATGAAAAACATTTGAAGTGGTAGCCATGGAGGGCAAATGAACAGTCAGCGTGGCTCACAGCTGGATTTGGACCGCAGCACAGACCAAAGCGAGTGAATATGTGTTTGATGAGCTGTTCGAGTTGGCGGGCAGTGCTCTGAGGTGTGTTCCCTATCACGTGGGAGGAAGGGTAGAGTTTCTGGGCGGGGCTTCATTGTTCCTTTCCCATGGTTTTCGATGGTGGACGCGGTCGGGTGTCGTAACCGAAAAGAATAATGAAAAGTCAAAGTGGCTCAGAGGTGAATGTGGACTCCGAAAGTGACTTACGGGGTGGTCGGTGAGTTGTAGCGTCCGGGCACATGAGCAGGCAGTGTGAATGCCTAGAGAACGAGGGTGGACGCGGGCCGGGGAATAAGGAGTGTTGTTGGGCGGGGAAACGTTTTCCTTGTTCTTGCAGGACCATCTAAGAAGACGCATGTTTGTTGCGGATGCGGTGGACGCGGGCCGGGGAATAAGGAGTGTTGGTGGGCGGGGAAACGTTTTCCGTGTTCCTGCAGGACCATCTAAGAAGACACATGTTTGTCGCGGATGCGAATTGCTGTATGTAGCGTGTAAAACAGTTTGCAATGGTGCACGCGGACGTGCGTCGTAACCGAAAAGTCAACGTGGCTCAGAGGTGCATGTGGACTGTAGCACAGATGAACATAAATGACGGCGTGTTTTCCGAGGCGTCGCGTCCGAGTTGGTGGGCATGGCTCTGCAAGTTGTCGTCGCATCCAATGGTCTTAGAGTTGGTGGGCGTGGCTGTCTTGTGTGCTTTCCGTGGGTGGCTACTTGTCGGCGGCTTAGTGAATTATATATATAGATGATTGCTAAAGTTGTACATTTTCTTGATTAAAAATGTGTACCTAACTTTCAGTTTTATTACTGGGTGGCAAATATACAAGCAATAAAAACCTGGACATGGACACAAATAGATGAACAGACACAGGCTTGGTCCACAATAGAAATAAAATCCTGCAGTACTTTCTTTATATTCCTTGCTTTGTACCACAATAAGTACAAGTCATCACCAATATACTAACAACCCAATTGTGCTTCACTCACTCATAATATAGAACCAATGTAGGAAGTATTTTAAGATAAAGAAGCTTTTATCTGTGGCACCTCGGCACAGGAACCACCTTTTTCCACCCTCGCAAATGTACAGAGTTTTTAATGTCTGGAAAACATTTGGGATTAAATAACTCAGAGATCTGTACAAAGACAACGTCTTTGCATCCTACGAACAATTACACTCCAAATTGAACTTTCCAGCAACACATTTCTTTCACTACCTTCAAATTAGAAACTTTGTTAAACAGATCCTGCCCAATTTTCCTCATCTCCCACCTACCTCTATGCCGGAAAAAATATCGATCGGTCTTGAGGACTCAGACAGCATTTCTGTAATGTATAAAACTATTTAAAGTGCCTTCCTTTTAAAGATCCCAGAGTACAGTGAGAAAAGGATCACTCAACATTTCAAAAAAGGAGTAGAAGGTAACAATGCAGAGACTTCACTTGAGCTCCATATGTGCAAAGCATACAATTATTCAACTCAAAATTATATATAGAGCACATCTGTCTCATTTAAAATTGTCCAAAATGTTTCCAGGGCAAGATCCAACCTGCGAACACTGCAGTCAAGTTCCCTCCTCACCTGGTCACATGTTTTGGGCCTGCACCAAATTAACATCATTCTGGACCATAATTTTTAAGTGCCTTTCAGACAGCCTTGGTGTCACTATCCCTCCTGATCCACTAACAGCTGTGTTTAGTGTACTTCCAGTTTTAAAACCTGGCAGGATCTAATCAGTAACATTTTAGAATAAGTGTTTAAATTGAGGAAGCAGATTCTCTCCCCTCTTTTTTTTTATTCTATTTTTATTCATTTATTAATTTAGCGATTTACTTATTTTTTTACTAGTTTAAAGTTTTACTCTGCTAGCCTAGCTCACTTTCTCGCGGGTTGGAGTTGATGCGTTTTGAACCTAGTTTTGGTAAACTTTACTTGCTTATATGAAATGTTATTTGATTTTAATAAAATCAATAAAAATGCAAAAAAAAGTGACATTTTGAGTGTATCTTCTTGCTTTTTGCCTGATTCCTTCTCACCAACCTTTCAGATGGTGAGCAGAAATGGGTCAAACCTGAGAAGCCAGTAGGTAGTATATAGGACCACCTGTTTTTTATGTTTGTAAAACCTTCATTTAAGTAAATGCGCAAGACCAAAGTGTATTTGGCCAGTTATTTTTGAAGTTTACACCTGGTTCAGGCCACATCAAAGTAAGTTAGTGGGCATTGTTTGCCCCCTCTGCTGTTAAGGTCTTAAAGTACTTTTAGCAATTTGTAACCTCTAGTAATTTTTACATTATTTCATGTTTTTTTTTTTTTTTGTTTTTTTTTAATCTGAGAATTCCATATAGGATCACTAGAAACCAGATTTTATTCCATGAATATATGACCTGAAAAAACACTATTCTGTCACAGGTTACACTTACACATATATCCATATTCATACATAGTCAGGGAATCCAAATTTAGATTTGCAGGTACACTTAAAGGTTAACTTAAGGGAACAACACAGGAATGGTGATCTTTTTTTTGAGAGTCAGCACCTGTATATTAGAGAGAGAGAGAGAGAGAGAGAGAGAGAGAGAGACACACTTGTGAGGGCCTCTGCCCCTTCTTGACCACTTGGGTCTCATGATGAATGGCGTCTGCTGATGCCACCTCTGCATGCTATCAAATCTCAGGCCACACTCTTTTCAGGTGTAGCTCCTTGGTGAAGAAACAAACTGCCCATCTCCATTCGGAATGTTTTCTCACACAGTGTGTTTATGAATTGCTTGAAGACTGTCCTATTTAGGGAATGTCTGTGTGATACTGACTTTATAACTCACTTTTATTTTGTTCTGAGCTCATCACTTGGAATAATCAATTTTTGTAACTTTGTCCTGTAACATGTATTCCCAAACAGTCCCCCAGACTGAGATTTATCTGGTTATGTTGACTTCTTTTGTAAGTCGCTTTGGATAAAAGTGTCTGCTAAGCAAATAAATGTAAATGTAAATGAACAAGGGTGCATTGTGCAAACTCTACACATCTGATACCTCGACCTAGAATCAAACCAAAGTCCAGGGGCTTTTAAGGTGGCAATACAACTCCATGAATAATCATTTCATTACTAGTTTCACATTTTGAAGAAAACTCTTGCATATTTTTTATTTTAATTAGGATGCAGCAATATTTTACAGATTTCATAGAATCAGAAAATGGGAACACGAGGTGGAGGTCAAGGCCATTTTTTTTTCTTAGTACTATATATTTGTTGTTATTTGTATTTGTGCAATTGTGTTATAAATAAAGACAACCTACAAATATAGTACATAATTCAATTGTGTCTTATGCTCGGCTACTCTCCAGGTCTCATGCAGGGAGCTCCCGCAGAGGTGGTGAAGCCTTCCGACGGACGAGCTAATCTCTTGGAGTCTATTCGCAAAGCAGGCGGTATAGGAAAAGCCAAACTTCGCAGTGTGAAAGAGCGAAAAATGGAGAAAAAGAAACAGAAAGAACAAGAGCAAGGTAATGTTAGACCCTACATATTGCCTAACAACTTTCAAGTAATACCAGATCATTTCAAATGTTCTTTAAGAAGAATTCAAAAATCAATAAAATATTTACTGAAAGTTGTGGCCTGTCATGCACTTTGTACTCACAAAAACACACTTTGATTAAGCTATGGATCAGAATGTAGTTTTTGTGGTTTAATTACTATACAATTGTTTTCAGAACAGTGTAATTTCAAAATGCCCTCACATAATATATCTTCTTTGGAGTTCTTCTTTGAGAGTAATTTCTATAGTACTAGGGTGTTGTACCGTGTTAGCCATTATAAATGTAAATATTTTAGTCTTCAAAGTGTTAGTGCTCAGATTCTCAAGGTAGCAGGTTGCTTGTGATCAGCCACAGTGAATTTCCGTTACTTTTGTAAAGATCACATTAATGCATTCCATAACCACACATTGATGTTGTTCATTGATGCCAACCTCTGTGCTGTAACTAGGAAAGATAAGTACGGCAGGCCGTCAAGAGGTGAGCATGTATTTCTTCCAGAGGCAAAGTGTTTTTTGCTTCTCTTCTTAGGAAGCATATCTACAGATCAGAAACTGGGATTTTTCCTTCTTGATGTGGCAGTTTATCAGAAAGTTGCTGGATTTTGTTGCTCTCTGGATTGTAATGCTCTAGTCATGTCATTTGTTTTATTTGTTCCTCTATTTTGACTATTATGTCCTTCTGTTCAGGTTATTGTTTTGTTTTTATAACCTCTTTTATCCACTAAACTTTTTTTTTACTTTGCTTTTAGGGTTTAACACATGTTGGTGTAATTTTTGTCCTTGTACTGTGGCCAGACAGAATTACAGTAATCCCTCGCTATATCGCGCTTCGACTTTCACGGCTTCACTCTATCGCTGATTTTATATGTAAGCATATTTAAATATATATCGCAGATTTTTTGCTGGTTCACGGAGATTTGCGGACAATGGGTCTTTTAATTTCTGGTACGTGCTTCCTCAGTTGATTTCATACAATGGACGCTATTGGCAGATGGCTGAGAAGCTACCAAACCAGAGCGCGTATTACATATTAAATAAAACTCCTCAAATATATTGTGAGCATGGGGGCTGTTCGCACCCCTAGAGGATACGGCCGCTCCTCAAAAAACGCTGAAAGATTACCTTCACATTGCTCTCTTCCTTGCCGGACTTACATATGGCTGCTTTGTCAAGCGATATGCTTCCTGCACGGTGCTTCGCATACTTAAAAGATCAAACAGTACGTATTGATTTTTGATTGTTTACTTTTCTCTCTGTCTCTCTCTCTTGCTCTGACATTCTCTGCTCCTGACGGAGGGGGTGTGAACAGGGGGGCTGTTCACACCCCTAGATGATACGGACACTCGTCTAAAAATGCTGAAAGATTATCTTCACATTGCTCCCTTCCGGCTTTGTCAAGCGACATGCTTCCCGCACGGTGCTTCGCATACTTAAAAGCTTGAACGGCATGTATTGATTTTTGATTGTTTGTTTTTCTCTGTCTCTCTCACTCTCTCTCTCTGACATTCTCTGCTCCTGATGGAGGGGGTGTGAGCAGAGGGGCTGTTCGCACATAGGCCTAGAGGATACGGATGCTCCTCTAAAAAATGCTGAAAGACTACCTTCACATTGCTCCCTTCCTTGCAGCTGCTTTGTCCAGTGGTGCTTCGCATACTTAAAAGCCAAACAGCCCTATTGATTTTTGTTTGCTTTTCTCTCTCTCTCTCTCTCTCTGACATTCTCTGCTCCTGATGCGCACTCCTTTGAAGAGGAAGATATGTTTGCATTCTTTTAATTGTGAGACGGAACTGTCATCTCTGACTTGTCATGGAGCACAGTTTAAACTTTTGAAAAAGAGACAAATGTTTGTTTGCAGTGTTTGAATAACGTTCCTGTCTCTCTACAACCTCCTGTGTTTCTGTGCAAATCTGTGACCCAAGCATGACAATATAAAAATAACCATATAAACATATGGTTTTTACTTCGCGGATTTTCACCTTTCGCGGGGGGTTCTGGAACGCAACCCCCGTGATCGAGGAGGGATTACTGTATTGGCGGTGATGTAAAAGCATTCTCTAGCCTAAGTGCATAGCTGTGTTTTGTTGCAATCAGATTTGTATCCAGTTCTGTGTCTAACAACTTGTTGAAGACAAATTTAATATTTTCTTGTTTTTTTTTTTTCCTCCCACAATCAAGGCATAGATTTATTTGCTTCTTGAACTTGTATTGATAAGTGCAGCCTTGTTTATAAATTAAAAAAAAAAGTCTAAAATGGTAATGAACTGAGCACCATAACAAATATTAAATACATTTGTTAATACTTGCTTGCACATTTCTAGGATGATTGTCTTTGCTGGAGAAAGTGGAATTTACCACCACTGGAAAACTTATATTTGGCAGAGGATTCTGCAAAGCTACCATTTGTGTTGCTGATGAAGACAATTGTGTAGCCTTCCTCATGAAATTCTGGGAATGTTTTCTTAAAACTGGAAGACGTGATCAAAGCCAGAAGGACTGAGCAGACATCTTTCATTAGAATAAGCTTGCTCGTTATCTTTGTGAGTTCCAGTAGCAATCCCATTGCTTACCTCTGATGCCTCACTGCTCCATCTGAGTGTGTCGTGGCTCAGCGGACACTCGACATCAGTGGTACTCAACCCGTGACTCTTCTAAGGCCAGTTTGCGCCTCTTTTAGGTCCTACTTAAAAAAAATAAAATAAATCATTGTCAGCAGAATTCATTTTATTATCATTTGTGCATATCAATCTATTTATATTACACCCCCACCCCTCAACTGCCTGAAAAACACAGTCACAATTTTCCTCAGGTCTCATGCTAGGAAAACTAGCATGAACACTGGGAGGGAGGGGGGTTGGAGTAAAAACAAAAAGGCGAGAGATACGGGCGTTTAAAGATGACATTGTGTCAGGCGGTACAGGAAAATGCATCTGTCTGCTTTGTGATAACGTCATTTCACAGTTTAAAAGGTCCAATCTGCAGCGTCATCACAAAGCTAAACACCTAGAGTTCAGTACCAATTTTTCAAAGGGTGGACAACTAAAGGTCAAAAAGCTGGGGAGCCTCAAACAGAACGGAACTGCTCAGAAAAATGTCTTCCATTCTAACACTAGTGAAAGGGCAACAGAGGCATCCTACACAATCACACATGAATTGATGAAAAACATGAAACCGTATATTGATGGAGACTTGGTGAAGGATTGCATATTGCTTGCCTGTTAACTGTGTTTTCCTGATTAAAAAAAAAAAGACCTGGAACAAGAGGCAAAAAAACCCAATTCAACTGTCAGATTCTACAGTGGCTACAGGTTTTGTGGAGTTCTCAAGTTCCCTTTTGACTGTGAAAGGTTTCCCTGGGTATTGTCCTTTCTCTCCAGATCTCAAAGATGGACAAGTAAGGTTGATTGGGGAACATCAAAGAGAAAGTGTGCGTTCATCAGCAATGAACTGTCTGTTATGTGCTCTTTTGCACTGTGAAAAATGATCAGCAATGTGTTGCCCATTTCTTACCTGCTGTTCTGGGCTATGCTGCTCAGCAGTGGGCTGTCTGTTGCTGCTATGGACTTTGTGATCAGCACTTGGAAATCATTGAATAATGATAATGTTGAAACACTGACAGTAATGTGGAAATTTGTGGTTGTAGTGATAATAAATTAGTTATTACATTATGCTTTTCATCCAGTAAAAACATATATTATCCTTATTCTCAAATGCATAATAGTATTATGGAGGAAAGAGGCGTTTTTGGATTATGCCTCTTGTAAAATTTTATTTTTGTTAGTGTAGCTCCTGTGTAGGGCAAGGTTGAGTCCCGCTGCTGTAGATGACCATTTCTTTATATCCTGGATATGCACATAATTTCAAGCACTGTAACTGCCAGTGTCTTTCTAGACAGCTGCACACACACACACACACACATTATTTTGTGATAATTCCAGGTCATACTGTAGATTTGTTTAACAATTGGGAATGCCACCCACTCCGGTCACTTGGAACTGAGAAGAGAACATACAAAAGAGTGCCTTACTCATTACTCTCAACTTTGGTTTGTTGTCATAAACATAACTCACAGAATCAGAACCCTTTCCACATTCAAGAGAATGGGTTCAGTAAGTTTTATTGTCATTCCATGTTTCTGCTTCTGCCCCACTGTAAGCTACAGGTGGAAAATGCATTTTCTTTCTTTTCTTCTTCCTCACTTAACAATTTAGGTTTGCCTGGTAAATGAATACATCATGATTGTGAAAAAATCCCAAGCTTTTCCCTTAAGGTTCCAGTAATGACTCGCATTAGTCTCTTATTGGTAACTCTGACTACCTGTCCATTTTGAGCTGGTGCTCATCTATGTGTCAGCCGGTGCACTTGTGTTGAAGAAGGGCGCAGCACCGAGACAATTTAGAGTCTCCGGTAAATCTACCCTGCATGCTGTTGTGCCCAGAAAAACGGCATAATGAGCAAGCAGCACTAAACTCTGAGCCACTGTACTATCTGGTTACAAAAATAGCTTTCTTAAGTGTAATAAAATATCTCAAGAAACTGATGTTTACTTAAAAAGGTTTTTTTTTTTTGCCAAAGATATAGACTTTGTGGTTTCAGGATTTATCATCTTCTTGTCATTCAGACTTTGAGTTGGGTGAAGGGTAAAAGTAATTGAATTGTAAGTTGTTTTTTTTTTTTTAATTGTGTCACAGATAACAAGCAGCTCTTTAAATGATAAATCATTTCTTACTTCTTTTTTTGAAGTTATAATTAAATATAGCATGTAACAGTAAGATCGATTCAAGTCAAAACAAGCCACTCTATTAGCAGAGGAAATGAAATTTCCAGTAATGCCACACTAATGCTGTGAAACACTGCCAACTGATATGGAGGCATTGATGCCCTTCAAGTGAGGGACGAGCCTGGAGACGGTCATACAACATACAGCAAAGGCTCTTTATAAATTGAGAAAAGGACCCAGTTAACACAGCTTCATTTATTTATTTAAAATATTGGATGTGTACTATTATTTAAAAAATGATCATTTGTTTTATATGGTGTTTATAGGCAATAAAATGTTGTATGTAATTTATTTATTTATTTCAAATTTCTGTCTGTACTGTTGTTTTTATTACAGTGCAATCAACAGCTAGGGGAGGAGACCTAATGTCTGATCTCTTCAATAAACTTGCGTTGAGGAGGAAAGGTGAGCTTTTATTTGTTTTTCTATTAAATGTCTTAGAAATATAAGCATAATTTCAAAGTTTTAAGGTCATCTTTTTTTCCCTTTTTTCTTAGCTGAAGGCTTATTGCTTTAATTACTTTTTTAGAGTTAGGATTACAGTGAATGTTGCTAACGTACTGAGGTACAAATGTATGTTAGGAAGAAAATTAATATCTGCCATGTGTGTGAGGTTGTTAATGTGCTGAAAGATGAAGTTTTTGCCAATAATTCATTTTGCCAAAGGTACAGCATGATGAATCAAACTCTGGTAACATTTCTCAGCTGTCATCAGCCCATTGATTTTTGACCAGATCTCTGCAATGTTGGCTGAAGTGAACCCCAAATGACTGACTGGACCACCACTGTGCTACATAGAAGGCTTCAGGCAGACGTCACTGTACCTCTCACCAACTCATTGCTGTGTAATACTTTCTGCTTATTACTTTCTTGCCCTTTGTTTTAAGACTTCTTTACACCATTGTAGTGTGTACTGTAGTGCCACACGCTAAACTAGCATTTCATTGGATTTCCTTTTATCCATTAGGGAAGTGAATTTTAAGTGCTGTTAATCAGATGCACACAACCATGTTTTCAGCCCATGACTTTCTTTATGACAGCTTGAAGACAACATCCTCAAAATCTGGGCTTAGTGTGCCATTGCTTACAGACTAAAGCCTTGTTGATGTGTGTCAAGTTACATTATTGTAGCCATTTCCAAAGCTCTAGTCAAGGAGCCCCAGTGTTTGTGGCTAGTAGAGGAGTCAGGCGGAGAACTTTGTTTCTTGGTGCAAAGACCATTGCTAATCTAGGAACACAGAGGAATTCTGTAAGAAAGGCCAGAACAGGCTCTTTTTTCTTAAAAGACTCTGCTCTTTAAATGTAGGCAATGACATCCTTCACACCTTCTAGAACTCTGTGAGGGTCAGTGTGATTTTCTGCACTAAGCTGGTTACATCATGTCAAGAGAGACCCAGCCAATCAGTAAGCTAATTGAAAGGGCAAGCCTAGTTATGGATGCACTCTGGACCCCCCTGGAGGTCGTAGTGAAGGAGAGAATGAAAATAAAACATTGTTTGCCACTATGAACAATGCTGCACATCCTCTCTCTAACATGCCATCATTAGTCAATAAAATACTCAAGAGATGAAGAAATGCTACTGTGGCTCCTTTATTCCTATGACAATACACCAGGGGTAGGCAACGTCGGTCCTGGAGTGCCACAGTATGTGCAGGTTTTTGTTCCAACCCAGTTCCTTAACGAGAACTCAATTATTGCTGATGAAGCACATATTGCTTAAGTGACATTTTAATGCTTCATTTTAGTGGTCTCGCTTGTTAAGGTTCTCCAACCTTAATTGCTTATTTCAATCTTAAACTGCTGCATTCAGTTTTTTAATTGCTCCTTATTAGCAATAAGATGTAAAACAGGGGTAGGCAATGTCGGTCCTGGTGAGCCGCAGTGGCTACAGGTTTTCATTCCAACCCAATTGCTTAATTAGAAACCAATCATTGCCAATCTCAGACCTTATTTAATTTTATGGCTTGTTAGTCTGTGCAATGTAAGGCTCTTATATCGTAGATTTTTTTCCTTTCCAAAGATATCATCCAAATGATATGAAGCCTAAAACAGATCATTTTCAGTCTGTCACATTTTTCTATTAAGTGTTTTATTAAATCAAACCATGCATGATGAACACACACAGATGTAATTGGAAAAAAGCTAGCTGGAGAACTGCTGGCTGCTTTGTCTTTTACATCTTATTGCTAATAAGGAGCAATTAAAACACTGAATGCAGCAGTTTAAGATTGAAATAAGCAATTAAGGTTGGAGAACCTTAACAAGCGAGACCACTAAAATGAAGCATTAAAATGTCACTTAAGCAATATGTGCTTCATCAGCAGTAATTGAGTTCTCGTTAAGGAACTGGGTTGGAACAAAAACCTGCACATACTGCGGCACTCCAGGACCGACGTTGCCTACCTCTGCAATACACCATTATATTGCCATTATCTTTAACCAAGTCAGAAATTCTTTTCTTGGAATTGTGTGTGTTTGAGGGTGGTGGTGGTTTGTTGTTTCTTATAATATTTCTGTATTCAGTTTTTGTAAAAGTAAAATTTTCCCCTGTAACAAATTTAAGATTGAGCTGTCTATCTGAATTTTCACCACTAGTACACATGGTTTGTCTAATCACTAATCATTATTTTAAATCACAAATGATGTTGATGGAAGTTTATAGCTGGGGTGCATTAAGAAATTCTTATTACTTTTTATTATATCAATGTTTATTTGTATTTAAACTGAATGCTACATATGGAGCAGTCACAAGCAAATAAACAAGTACTGCCGAGATAACTAGCTTTAAATATAATCTGTTTGTGTTTTGTAAGAGTTGCTCAGTACTATACACAGATCAGCCCCAAAATCAATGACAACTGAAATGAATAAGCGTGATTATCTTATTACAGTGGCACTTGTCTAAGGGTGGGATGTATAATGGCAGCAAGAGAACTGTCAGGAAGCAGGAAAAAATGGGCAAGTGTAAGGATTTGAGCGACTGTGAGAGGCCAAATTGTAATGGGTAATGAATGGGTCAGAGCACCTCCAAAACAGCAGATCGTGTGGGGTGTTCCCAGTATGCAGTGGTTTGTACGTTGTACCTACCAGAAGTGTTGTAAGGAGAAAAACCAGTGACAGGGCCATGGGCACCTAAGGCTCCCTGATGCTCATGGAGAGCTAAAGCTAGGTCTGATCTCACAGAAGATCCACTATACTACACACTGCAGAAAAATGTAATGCTGGCCATGAGAGAAAGGTGTCAGAACACACAGTGAAGTGCTGGGCGGTATGACCAAATTCTATATCATGGTATTTTTCAAAATTCTACCGGTTTCACAGTATTGGACGGTATTTTTTTCCCATGCATGAGTGGATGTTAACCACATTTTCCACTGCAATTACTGGCTAAGAATAACCTATTCCACTGTCAAGAGCATTGTACATTGTACAAAAAAACATTTTAATGTGCACACATGTATTAATACAGTTTTGCATGGCCCCATAAAGTGATAGTTTTCAAGGGGGTGGCACTAATGAAGAGAAGGAATCACAATGCATGACAGTTGCAGTCAAAATATAGAACCTTTTTATTGAACAAATTTTGCAAACAACTTAAACTTTAATGTTGAAAACATATTTTCAACCATCCAAATAGGTATTTAGACTTAGTAAAATATCCAGAGGTGCTTGTCAAAAGTTGTATTGCACTGAACACGTCTTAGAAAAGGAATAAATAGTAAATATTTTTTGTAAACCAACTACACTTTCTGCTAATGTTAACAATCTCTGTCCACTGACATGTTAAAGTGACTTTTTAAACATAATATTTAAACTTATAAATAACAACAATACAATAAATAATAGTTTAACTTCCAGTACTAATACTATTACTTCAAAACTTCAAAGCCCAGGTGCATTACACAGTATTCACCAAATTAAAATAAAATAAAATTAAAACAAGTGCAACTTGGTGATGACATCTTTACCAAATGAACCATCATTAAGGCAAACTGCATTAATATGGACCTTGCTTCAAGCTAAGCTATGTACATAAATAATAAAACTGCAACTTTCATTTATAATGCTATTTGTGGAATAGCCCTACGGAAGCATATTAGGGCCATGGTGAAGAAAAAAAAAAACTATATGTTGAGATTAAAGTCGACATTTACACTTTATTCTCATAGTGTATTTTGTCATTAAAGTAGAATGTCGTAAACTAAACTTCATCCTAAAATCAATGTTTAATTTACTAGATTTTCTCAAATCCCATCATAAGTTAATGTAGTACATTAAATGCTTTGTGTTAAGTGTTCCCCGACCCAGTTGTTAATCGCTGTACGTGCTTCTTAAACTGACTTCCTCTACATTAATAGTATTGGTCTGATGTACCAAACCCCCAGTTCCTATCCTTCCTTTTTCTTTCTCCACATAACCAATCACCACACGATAAATGTCTTTATGAAATTAGAACTAGTTATAAACTTAGACCACGGAGTGTTCAGAACTTTAAAAAAAAAAAAAATCTTCGTTATACATGTTTAATTATGCCATCCATTCAGGGTTGCGCCCATCCCAGCAAACATTGTGTGCGAGGCAGGAGCAAATCCTGAGCGAGGCGCCAGCACATCGCAGGGTGAAAATGAGTAATACATACACTAGCAGGGTTAATATAGCATAACAAAACCCCACATCCTACATCTGAAAGGAAACTGAAGCACGCCGGGTAAACCCACCAGAAAAACATGCAAATTCAAAGCAAGGAACAACCGGGACCCCATTGCTGCGAGGCAGAAGTGCAACCTCCACGCCACCGTGCCCCCACATGATTAATACTTGCTTTAATGCATTTCATCATGAAAATTATATCAAGTATTTATCTTAGCATTCTAAATGTTCAGGGAGCAGGAATATCATGAAATTAATGTATTCTGTGTGCTGCCAGCGCCTCCTCTTAGTGTAAGAGGAAGTCAGTTTAAGAAGCACGTAGTTATCCTGGGAAATGTGAACTCACTACCAAATAAGATCGATGAACTGGTTGCGCTGGTGAAAAATGTCAAGACCTACAGAGAGTGCAGTTTGTTGTGTTTTTGCGAAACGTGGCTAACTACTACCATCCCAGATGCTAACGTGGAGCTACCTGGGTTTAGCACAGTTAGAGCGGACAGAGACACAAATACCAGCGGGAAGCAGAAAGGAGGACATCTAGCTCTCTGTGTTAATACACGGTGGTGTAACTCTGGACATGTTAATGTTAAAATCTCTACTTGCTGCAGGGACATCGAACTGTTGGCCATAAGTTTGCGTCCCTATTACTTGCCCAGAGAGTTTGGACACGTCATTGTTATTATTGTATACATCAACTCCTCGGGCGGACGTGGAGATAGCGGGTGACGTCGTCCATTCTGCTGTTGCTAAGTTACAAACACAGCACCCTGAGGCGCTTGTGCTAATCGCTGGAGATTTTAACCATGTGACGATGGACCAAACATTACCTGCCTTCTCCCAGTATGTCGATTGTAACACCTGGGGAAATAGGACTATTGACCTACTGTATGCAAACGTTAAAGCAGATCATAACCTGGTCCTGCTTCAGCCTCACTACAAACCAAAAGTGAGGGTCCTACCTACAACCACACGCTCATTCAGGAAGTGGTCCCCTGAGGCAGAGAAGGCTCAGAGAGAATGCTTTGGAACTACAGACTGGGATATCCTGCAGGGATCACATAGTGAGAACATTGAGGAGGTTGTTGACTGCACTACTGACTACATCAACTTCTGTATGGGCATTGTAGTTCCAGTAAGAACTGTACGCTGCTATGCTAACTACAAGCCACTCCAGGACCTTGAAATGCTTCTTACGAAGCCACTCCTTCGTTACACGGGCGGTGTGTTTGGGATCATTGTCATGCTGAAAGACCCAGCCACGTTTCATCTTCAATGCCCTTGCTGATGGAAGGAGGTTTTCACTCAAAATCTGACGATACATGGCCCCATTCATTCTTTCCTTTACACGGATCAGTCGTCCTGGTCCCTTTGCAGAAAAACAGCCCCAAAGCATGATGTTTCCACCCCCATGCTTTACAGTAGGTATGGTGTTCTTTGGATGCAACTCAGCATTCTTTCTCTTCCAGACACTATAAGTAGAGTTTTTTCTTCTGACCATATGACATTCTCCCAATCCTCTTCTGGGTCATCCAAATGCTCTCTAGCAAACTTCAGACGGGCCTGCACATGTACTGGCTTAAGCAGGGGGACACGTCTGGCACTGCAGGATTTGAGTCCCTGGCGGCGTAGTGTGTTACTGATGGTAGCCTTTGTTACTTTGGTCCCAGCTCTCTGCAGGTCATTCACTAGGTCCCCCCGTGTGGTTCTGGGATTTTTCTCACCGTTCTTGTGATCATTTTGACCCCACGGGGTGAGATCTTGCGTGGAGCCCCAGATCAAGGGAGATTATCAGTGGTCTTGTATGTCTTCCATTTTCTAATAATTGCTCCCACAGTTGATTTATTCACACCAAGCTGCTTACCTATTGCAGATTCAGTCTTCCCAGCCTGGTGCAGGTCTACAATTTTGTTTCTGGTGTCCTTTGACAGCTCTTTGGTCTTGGCCATAGTGGAGTTTGGAGTGTGACTGTTTGAGGTTGTGGACAGGTGTCTTTTATATTGATAACGAGTTCAAACAGGTGCCATTAATACAGGTAACGAGTGGAGGACAGAGGAGCCTCTTACAGAAGTTACAGGTCTGTGAGAGCCAGAAATCTTGCTTGTTTGTAGGTGACCAAATACTTATTTTCCACCATAATTTGCAAATAAATTCTTTAAAAATCAGACAATGTGATTTTCTGGATTTGTTTTTCTCAGTTTGTCTCTCATAGTTGAGGTATACCTATGATGAAAATTACAGGCCTCTCTCATCTTTTTAAGTGGGAGAACTTGCACAATTGGTGGCTGACTAAATACTTTTTTGCCCCACTGTACATATATATTTGGCTCCAGGAACACAACACAAAGCATTTAATGTGCTATATACTGTAACTTATGACGGGGTTTGAGAAAATCTAGTAATTTAAATATTCATTTTAAGATTCATTTTAGTTTACGATGCTCCACTTTAATAACAAGTTACGAGAATAAAGTCAACATGTCGACTTTAATCTCAACAAACGGCGAGATTAAAGTGGAAATGTTGAGAATAAAGTCAACATGTCATCACACAGTACCCAGGTACATTACACAGTATTGAAAAAAATACAACTTGGCTTGTAGTATTATCTAGTAGTATAGAAACAGTATTCACACATTTGAACATAATGGTCCACATCCAACCTTTTAAATCCAAAGTACCTCCAGACAACAGGCATGGCTCCTTTTTCCACCAAAAGTTCTTCTGTGTCATCATGTTCAAATTTATCGTCTGCTACAGCTTCAGTTTCAGAATGTTCTCTGTCCATTTTCACTGCGCCATACCTACACTACCGCATGTACTCCGTTGCACGCCTATTTAGCGGTGTAGCAGTGAAAAAGAGTCCCTGCACAACACCGGTGTAGCAGTGAAAAAGGTCCTCCTTAAACAGTTTCCCGCAGCGCCACGTTCCAGACGTTGTGTAGGCAATTTAAACCGGTGTTGCAGTATAAGAAAAATCCATATCATAACAAAAATAAAAAATGTTTTTCGGTATGAACCGGTATGCCTCCCAGCACTACATTACAGCATACAGTGTATGGGGCTACAGAGCTGTAGCCCATGCTGACCCCTGTCCAACACCTAAAATACCCAGTGGGCATGTGAGTGTCAGAACTGGACCATGGAGCAATGGAAGAAAGTGGCCTGGTCTGAGAAATCACATTTTCTTTTAGATGTTTTTTCATGTGGATAGCTGGGTGTGTGTGCGCATTGTTTACTTGGGGTCAGAGATTGCAGCAGGATGCACTTTGGGAAGAATGCAAGCCTGCGGACATGGTGTGATGCTCTGGGTAATGTTTTGCTGGGAAAACTTGGGTCCTGGGATTCATGTGGATGTTATATTGACACGTACCACCTACCAAAGACTGTCGCAGACCACATACACCATTCATGGCAAAAGTATTCTCTGATGACAGTGGCCTCTTTCAGCAGTATAATGTGCTGCGGCACACTACAAAATTGCTCAGGAATGGTTTGAACATGACAGAGAGGTCAAGGAGTTGACTTTGCCTCCACACCTCTCAGATGTCAGGTGTATTAAGCAACTGTGCAATGTGCTGGAAAGACAAGTCCGATCCATGGAGGGCCCCACCTTGCAGTTTATAGGCCTTAAAAGATCCGCTGGTAGATCTTGGTGCCAGACACCACAGGACCCTTTCAGAGGTCTTGTAAAGTCCATGTTTTAGTGGGTCAGAGCTGTGTGGTTTTAATGCAGTGGCTGATCAGTAGAACCTTCACACATTGTACCACAATCCAACCTTTTAAAGTACAAATAGTTTTCTTTGATCTTTTTGAATTTGGTGGCTATTGTTAATGAATTATAATACAAAATTGAAAGGACAAATATGGTGTAGCCTCATAAGCCAGTGGTATTTCAGGCTGATCCAATGCTTCCAGCACAGACTTGCCAATGCATTGCTTGCTGAGCCGCTTCAAGAGGGTCTGAACCGATTTTTAAAAAAAAAAAAAAAAAAAATGGGACTGCTGTCTCATAAAATACAAGTCAGGTGTGAATGCTGGTAGACTCGTGTAGGTATGTTTTATTTTTAGTACACTCTTATATTCTTCATCTCTTTCTCTGTCTTTCATCTCAGTCTTGTCATCTGCTTCCGTGCAGGCTGCGGCTTACAGAGCTTCTGAGTCCGCGGTGTTTAGTGTTAATCTTTGTTCGTCTTTGTCAACTAGTATAAGTAAAAAAGTAGAGCGGCAAATCCTGCTCGATTTCCAAAGAAACTGCGCTGAAATATCCAGTGAGGTGACAGAGACACTCCACAGCCTTTGCTTACTTCGGCAGCCTGAGAAGCTGAGCTGGCGAAAACGCAAGCGCAGCGATTGGAAGCAGAAACGAGGTAAACACAGCGGTGTTAGCACAAGGCTGAAAACTAACCCAACCAGACCTGCGATACCGTCTATTCTGCTTGCGAACGTCTGATTGCTGGACAACAAGCTGGATTATATAAAGCTGCAACGGGCCAAGCAGTGGGAAATGAGAGACTGTTGCATCTTTATTTTCACTGAGACATGGCTCCAGGAAAACATTGCAGACTCGGCCATCCAGCTAGACGGACTGACCATCTTCCAAGCGGACAGAGACGCCTCTTTGTCCGATAAGACCAGAGACCATGTGAACAGAGAGTGGTGTACGAATGCTGCCTCAGTAGCGTGACACTGCTCCCCGGTCATAGAGGTTTTATCAGTAAGGTGTCGGCCTTTCTACCTGCCGAGGGAATACAGTTGCATGCTGGTGGTTGGCGTCTACCTCCCGCCTAGCACAAATGCTAACCAGGTGCTAGCGGAACTCTATGAGACCATCAGCAAACTGCAAACAACGCACCCCGAGGCATTTTTCATTATTGCTGGAGACTTCAATCATGCCAACTTGAAGTCATTTCTCCCAAAATTCTCCCAGAATGTGAACTTTGCTACTAGAGGGGGAAGCTCTCTGGACAATGTTTACACAAGCGCTCCAGAGGCCTACAAGGCCCTACCCTGCCCCCACCTCGGCTGTTCAGATCATATCAGCGTTTTTATGATCCCTGCATACAAGTCCCTGCTGAAGCTCATAAAACCAGCCCACAAGAGCATCAGAGTGTGACAGGTTGGTGCTGTTTCAGCTCTCCAAGACTGCTTCGAATTGACAGACTGGGACATTTTCAGGGAGGCTGCTATGGATGGTGACTCCATCAATCTGGAGGAGTACACAGACTCTGTGACTGGCTACATCTCCAAATGCATAGAGGATGTTACTGTTACCAAGGATGTTACCACAAGAGCCAACCAAAAGCCCTGGATGACAAGAGAAGTGCACAAGCTGCTCAAGATCAGAAATGCAGCCTTCAGATCTGGAGACAAGGCGGCCCTCAGGGTGACCAGAACCAACCTGTCTCACGCTATAAGGAGAGCTAAGTGGGCATACGCGCAGAGGATCAACAGAGACACACGTCGTATGTGGCAGGGCATTCAGACAATTACAAACTACAAGCCCAACCCCCACAGCAGCAATGGTAATGCCATCCTTCCAGATGAACTGAACAACTTCTTCGCACGGTTTGAGGCGCAGAACAAAGAGCCTGCGAGAAAAGCAACACCTCCCTCCACTGACCAGGTACTCTGTCTCTCCATAACTGACGTGAGGAGGATTCTATCCAGAGTCAATCCACGCAAGGCTGCAGGACCTGACAACATACCTGGTTGTGTGCTCAAAGAATGTGCCAGTCAACTGGCTGGTGTCCTAACAGACATCTTCAGATGCACTGTATGTCAGGATGCTATTCATAGACTTTAGCTCCGCCTTCAACACAATCATCCCACCAAAGCTGTTTGTAAAACTGAGCAAGTTGGGCCTGAACACCACCCTCTGCAATTGGATCCTGGACTTCTTGACAGAGAGGCCCCAGTCAGTTTGGATGGGCTACAACACTTCCAGCAACATCACACTGAGTACTGGAGCACCACAGGGCTGCGTGCTTAGTCCACTGCTGTTCACCCTGCTGACTCATGACTGCACAGCCACGCACAACACCAACCACATCATCAAGTTTGCGGATGATACAACGGTGCTGGGACTGATAAGCAGGGATGAGGAAACAGCATACAGAGATGAGGTGGAACAGCTGTCTGCATGGTGTGAAGACAACAATCTATCTCTCAATGTCGACAATACAAAAGAGATAATCGTGGACTTCAGAAAATCATGTCCTGCCCACATCCCACACAGCATCAACGGTTTAGATGTGGAGACTGTTAGGAGTACCAAGTTCCTCGGTGTGCACATAACTGAGGAACTTATGTGGACACATAACACCTCATCACTAATCAAGAAAGCCCAGCAGAAACTACACTTCTTGAGGTGGCTGAAGCGAGCAAGTCTTCCCCCTTCCATCCTCACCATGTTCTACAGAGGCACCATTGAGAGTGTTCTGACCAACTGCATCACTGCCTGGTATGGCAACTGCAACATATCCAACTGTAAGCGCCTGCAAAGGATAGTGAAGACAGCAGAGAACATTATTGGGGTGACTCTCCCTTCACTACAGGACATATTTTACAAACGCAGTGTCCGCAAGGCCTGCAGCATTGTGCAGGACCCCTTACACTCCTCACATGGACTTTTCACACTTCTGCCATCCAAGAGAAGATACTGCAGCATCAAAGCCAGATCTGCCAGGATGCAGGAGAGTTTTTACCCCCAAGTTGTCAGACTCCTTAACACCAGGCTGCCCCCTGGGACCTTCCACACAGCCTCAACCACCTCTAAAAACAGAACTTTATACTGTACATGCGAGCCACTGTTCTGCAAAGACAAGTGTGCAGGTAGAAAAGAACTGAAAATCTCATATTGACCTTTAAGTATTTTGACACTCTTGATATCCTTCTGCTGTGAAACATTCTGACCTGTCATTGTTTACACATGTCTTAAACAACTATTAGCATCAAGACACTATATAAAAGCGGTCGGGATTGTCCTTCCATCCCGTGAGTGCAAAGCGTAGTCACAGACTTGCTACTTGTGGCTTGCGGTACGAAGCGACGCGATGTGAGCAGAGTTCTGGTGCTCCCATCGTTCCCTTGCTTTTGTGCGCGATGCGCTACAAAAATAGACAAAATTTTGTCTCTGGAAATAATTAATGTTGATGGAGTACAAATGCCTCACCGCGTAGTAAATATCAGGGGAGATGGTGCTTGCTTATTCTCATCTATAGCTTATTTAGTGCATGAAACTCCGTCTTTAGCGGTACAGATTCGGGCTGGCATTATACAACATGTTTTAAGTAATTATTCAAGGTTTCAGCCATTTACAATGATGCCGTCAGGAATCTCTTATACAAATGAGCTTCAGTATCTCAATGAAATGTCAAAGTCTTAAACTTATGGTACCATTTCTGAGCTAATGGCAGCGGGAGAGTTGTTCCCCTATGAGTTTCAAGTATATTATTATGGAGCCCTACACTCCAAGTTTGGACAGGCACTCGAGGGGATAAAAAAACTTAGGTTTTCGGGAGATGTTATGAATGGGCACTTTGATGTTCTCATTCCCTACCCTTACATGCCTGACGTACACATGGAGCGCACACAAATTGAGGATAAAAGTCAGTCGCCTTAAAAGGAGGGTGAGCCTAGTACACTGATAATTTCTGTATTATCTGTATCCATTATTTATTATATTACATATCTTACACATCAATATTGCTGCTACTTCTTTGTCCTATCTTTGCACAATGTCTTGTCTTGTTTGTGTTTTAATTTTGAAATTTTTTAATTTTAAATTTTAATTCTATTTTTAATTTATTTGTTGCATGTTGTTACACTGTGGACCCTGAGCTTCGCAATTTCATCTATCTGTATACTTGTATATGGTTGAGATGACAATAAAGTTCACTTTGACTTTTGACTTTGAATTTGTTTTCCAAAGCAAGTTTAAAATTAATGTTCTGATATTCAGAGCTAGATATACAATGGATATATTGCCCCACTTTTCCAAGCATTAGTTGAATTTTTTCCTCCATTTAGAAAGTACTGTACATATACAACGTTAGGCATTATTTGAAGAAAAACAATCTAAATAAGGGTAGCCCGCAACATGAAAAATGTCTTCAATTAGTCCTAAGGCCTGTGGTGCTGGGATTGGTCCTAACATCCATGATACTGAACTGGACTAAGCAGCCATGACTGTGCATGTGTGTTTGTGTTTTATGTGACTCTAAAAGTGAGTTGATGAGGTCTAAAATCTGAGCAGACATTACAAATGGCTGCTTACTGTTTGTGCAGCCAGGAGAGAATGTGCTCTGCTTTCAGATACTGGAGAGGAGACGACAGCAGCATCTTTGCAGAATGTTTACTGTTGCACAAGCAGCACAGCAGATAAAACAGCTGTCTGACTTTGGTTGACTTGGGATTCTGCATTAGGGGCCTTATCAGTTCCTTCAGGTTGGACAATTTATTTATTTTTTTTAGCACAATCAGAGGTTAGTTTTGTGGAAATTCTCCAGCACCTTTCTGATTCTGTAGTGTTTAAGGCAGCATCATTTGATCCAGATGCAAAATACTCAACTCCTACCTAGTATTTCTAGTTATTGAATTGCAGCTGAAAGCAAGACTAGGCTTCAAACAAAATAGCAGAAACCAGAGGAAATATGTATAGCATTTTTTGTAAATTAAACAGTAAAGAAAGGTACATAGGCTGACTAAAATAGTGATATATGCATGGGCTGTACTCAGAAACGGTTACCTGCAGTCTATCAACCATTTCTAATGTTTACTTCATCATAGTTTTCTGCATTTTTATATTAAACCATAACAAATTGTAGATAAATTGTAAATGCGCTTAGCAAACTTGGTAGTCCAGGTATGCTTTCTGGTAGCCTGGCTTTGTATATGAGGTGGAGAGTTACCGGCAACTTTTTACAGTAACGTTTATGCATAGCACTCTTCTGAATTGTGAATTTCCATTTGGGATTAATAAAGTTATCTATCTATCTATCTATCTATCTATCTATCTATCTATCTATCTATCTATCTATCTCTTCTACCACAATATAAACACTATTGGCATCTTGGAAGAGAATATTTTAAGCAAATATATGATTTTAAAGGATTTTGTCGTGTTGATGTGTGGTCTTTTTCCAATGTACACAAAACATATTTTATCAAAACTGCTACAATTTTATGTGATTTGTATATAGAGCTATATTAAACTATGGCATGCTTGAACCATTAGGAGAGTCCTCATGTAAGTAAAGATGAGGTTTAGGCCTGAAAAAACACATTCATACTCTGCAGTGTTTGGCCTAATAGTAGGGCGCATTTTCACAGCTTCGAATATACCCGTTATGAGGCCAGAGTACATGTCGGTTTATGGGGAGCATTTTATTTTTTTAAATAAGGTCCCTCGCAAGTGCTTAAGGTAAGATCTGTTTGTTATGGAGTATAGCCTTCTGATTTCCAAAGGTTAATGTCCAGTTCCTAAGGTTTAATAATTGAAAAATTTTGCCAGGAGCATTGTTGGAACGTTCAAGCCATTAGCTGTGATCAACATGCTGCTCAATATTTTAGGTCCCTGTCTGTTAAAGCGTTACCTGCTGCATTAGTGTACATTTTTCTAATGTTACTGAGCTTCCTCACCCTTTCAATCCTAAAAGGTGTCCTAAAGACAATGGACCTGTTTTATAAGTGCTTTCTGCTTACTTCACGGTACATTTTCTGACTTGGTTGTAATGTAACCCGTGTCTTCATTACTTTGTGAAATATCCTCCATATGTAATCTGGTAAAAAAAAAAAATTCTTCCAGTATTTGAAAAGTCGTTTCTTTTTATTTTTTGTCATAATGCTGCTTGTAATTGTGATTCCTTTCACTGGTAACTGGTGTTGATGCAGTAGTGGAATGGTTTGCCCTGTCCACTCCTCTTTTTTTGCCATTCTTGTTTTCACTGTTCTAGTTGTTTTACTGCTAATAATCTTGTTTCTCTTACTTGCTTTATACACAGTGCATCTGGAAAGTATTCACAGCGCATCACTTTTTCCACATTTTGTTATGTTACAGCCTTATTCCAAAATGGATTAAATTCATTTTTTCCTCAGAATTCTACACACAACACCCCATAATGACAACGTGAAAAAAGTTTACAGAGATTTTACTGCACATTTTGTTATATTGCTCACTAGTGGTGTATGTGCATGCAGACCCATTAACCAAAAGCATCAAGTATAATATTCTCATGAGTGGGTGACCTACATGATGAAGAGATGCACTTTAAATATTTTTGCACGTCTTCCCTGCTGCATGATGCTTCCCTTTCTGCCGACTGCCACTTTGATGAGCTGTTCTCTTATATTCAGCCCTTCATTCATCATTCTGGCATCCACAGAACTAGCCTTTCTTCAGACTTCACCATTTAGGGTACACAGTGCCACACCCACATTGCTGTGTAGTTCCAAAAAAATTCCATATTCCACACCCAGTGAAAATTTCAGCAAGTGCTGCCCTCGCAACCAGTGTGGACATGTCAAGTGTAGACCAGGCGGGAGTTAGATGGGAGTCATAGCAGTCTGTTGTGCTATAAGCAGCTGTGACACCAATGTTAAGATCAGACATGAAGAACTGGTGCTTTTGTTTTTATCAAATAGTTTTTGATTAGGAAAACATTGTATAGACCAAATGATCCAAAACATCTGGTAATCCTCAGTTTGTTTGTCTGGACTTGAGAACTGGCAGTACCGGGTGTCCAGACTACAGATTTATCACCCCTGTAATGTGCCTTTTTTGCATGTCTTCAAATAAACATACAGCTAAAATCCCAGCCCTGCTTACGTCTTTCTGCTGAGTCCCACTTTAACAGGGTTAGAAGCAGCTAAGAAAACTCTACAAAAATGAAAGGAAAAAAGGCCCTCTTTGAAATCCTGTGACTGTGATGCCAATATTGTTGTCTGACTGAGCTGCTCTTATTTTGGAACTCAAATTATTTAGCCCCACTAATAGAGTCTACAGCTAACAACTCAACGTGTCAATACTAGTAAGTAAAGATTTTTATCCAGTTCATTTCTACACAAACTGTCCTTAAAACCAACACATCTTTAGACATGTCTGTGGAAATATTCTGGGCAATAAAACATATTTAAGTGGCATTATCTGTTTTGCATTAAGCCCCCCCAGTTCCTAGACACAAGTACTCTTAAGGAGGTGGAATGAGCAGTAGAGATGGCGGTCCAGTGGCATATTACTCGTACTATATGCATGTCAGATGCTTTAAGGAAGTCAGGCAGTTTTTCTTATTTTTAATCTCCCTTCCGTATCCATATTTAAATCTATGTATACTGTCTAGTGATTAAGACACATGCAGCACTTCCAGACTTTACCAGCTTATTCTACAGGACATGTTTGGGAACACGATCATGCTTAGAATCTCAGATAGCGGTGTTACCATGCAGAACCCAATTAAAACTAGATTGTGACTAACTTCTCAGTGTTTATTACTTAAGCTTGATCCGTTCAGTAAGGAGGAGCGCTCTCTGCCAGTTCTGAAGATGTGACACAGGGGCAGTTCGCTGTGTCGTCTTCTATAATAATTTCAGTCTTTTTCTGTGCTATGAGAGGCCTCTGCATGCTCATAAAAACAAAACATAAGGGAATCTGATTTTCACAGGACTTTGACATTTTTATTACACCATCCCATCAAGGATTATCCACTGGATGCACAGCATGGCCAGTGTGGGTGAACATCTAAGTCACATGCGTTTTCACTTGTTTTAGTGTGGACACCAATACTTTTTTAAAATATGTCAAAACACAGTTTTTAAATGGAAACACTGTAGTAGTGTGGATGTAGCCTGAGTAGGGGAGGAATTTGGATATTAGTTTTATTTAATTTGATATGAAAGTAATATTGGGTGAACTCTTCTGGGTCTAGTCAGTGGCTTTCAAGTTCAGGCCTGGGGGACTCCTGTGGCTGCTGGTTTCTGTTCCTGTTTAATTAGCTGGTTCTTCTACTCTTATTCATTTAAAAAACAACAGTAGTGTTCACGAGACATTTAGAAATATTTGTATTTTTGCTCCAGCTGTAAATGTAAACTCTTCTTTTTGCTAATAATTCACTTTTTTCTGTGGAATTTGCCCCCTCAAGTGTGTCCTAATACTGACAATTAAAATGGCGCTGAGACCTAGGCAAACACCACTAAGTGGTAAGCTGCAGCTATCTAAGCGTCAGACCCACTAGGAGTGAATGGCTCACACGAGTAGTTTTGAGATTTTATTTTCCACTAACTTTTTGTCCATTTTTGATGTTGTTCAATGAGTAGTTGAAGCCCATTATATCAGAATCTTTATTATTTCTGTTCTCCATGAAAACATGACATTACAGATTTTTCTTGGCCGTCACTACAAACAGCATGAGTTAAGTAACAGAAATGAAATTAGAATTTCTTCAAGTATATATTGAATTTTGCTTTAGATTCACTTTATATGAGAAACATTCAGTATTCAAGTCAGTTAAACAGCCCTGAATGAACTCTAATGCATCTTTCTGAACAACTTCTGGCAGCGACTGCAACAAGGAGATTTAGAATTGTAGTTTTTTTTTTAAGTTTGTTTCTGTTACTTTCTCAGCCACATGAATTGAAATGTCTTGATCTCTACTGTGTTCTCTTGCACTTTAGGCATCTCTGGAAAGGTTCCTGCTCCAGGAGAGGGCAGTGGGGATGCACCTGTCAGTTCCGGTGGTGCCTTTGCCCGAATGTCTGATGCGATTCCTCCCCTTCCACCACTTCAGCAAGCAAATGCAGAAGACGATGAGGATGACTGGGAGGCCTAACTGCTTTCACCATCTTGGTTATTCTCTGTATAGATAAGTGTGACTTTTAAAGGAATCCCTGTATTTCTATGATTGACCAAGAAAGAGAAACAAGGACTAAACTCTTAGATCAAAAATAGCACTAAATGTATAGAAAGAGAGAGCGAGCGAGTCCTGGACACATTATAGCAGATGTCATTCCATCAAAATCTGTTACTCAGACCTATAAATATTGGAACGAAGGAGCTCCCTATCTAAATTGAAATGTTCAGAGGGTTGGTGCAGTTTTTTTTTTTTTTTGAAGTATTTCTCTTCAGTTGCTGTTTTGTCTTACAATGTACAGTTGAAATATAACTTTTTGTTTGGGATTTGAATAACTGTCCCATGAAATGTTGGCAAAGCTGCTCTGCTTGAATGTTTTTTATAACACAGAGCATATGGTCCAACAAAAAATGTATATAAATAACTCAGTTTACAATTTGTTATACTGTATCAATGCGCTGAATAAAAATGCACACTTCAAATGAAATTTGAGTGTATCTCCACGGCCCATGTTACATGTGTAACTGCTGGTCCAAGCAGGAGTAGCCGCTTACTTTCTCTGTAAACACTGGAACCATTCATGGCAGCTGCAGTTTTGTACATTAGCATGCAAAAAGAAAAAAAGGAACGCCCAAATGTGGTGTATGGAAGGAATAAAGCTCTAGTGTTCACACCGCAGGAGTCAAATGCCAAGCGTCCTTAAGCTAAGAGAGGGAAACTGAAGTACCTGGAAGCTAATCCACACAGACCCAGGAAGAAAGTGCACACTCCACAGTGACAGTGCCCAGGACAGAGATTCTCACTCTGGACGCTCATGTAAGGCAACAGTACTAACCACTGCGTCACCATGCCATGTTTTTGCTTAATACATATGACTTCTGATCTTTTCTTTGTCCGACCACTAATCTTACTTCATTACTGTTAGAAAACTAACGCTAAGGGGATGTCCTGTGAATGGTTATATACGTAATGTGTGATGCATAACTTATAAGCTGCTTGTGCACAACAAAGAAGCAAATCCAATCCCCCCTAGTATATTCAATATATGATGTTAGGTTTAAAGATCTAAAAATGTAATTTGTTTGTTAAATATATACATTTTCAATCAGAAAATAGATTTTTAAGAAGGTGTACATTGAAATGAAGGGTGTGTTTCAAAAATGGATAGTTTATTTTCTGTTATTTACTCAAAATGCCAACTGTCCAACCTCGATCTTTTCAGAGTGCACATGGAGTACAGGAGCTGAGCAGCCAGCCCACTGTCCTCCAGCCGTTTTAAGAAGATGATGTTCTCAACAGGAGAGTGAGATCAGAAAAATTACAAAAAAAAACACAACAGCAACTGTGCAACTGAATTTGGTTTTGTACCCATCAACCACTTGTACTTGTAACTGTCGTACTATTCAATAGTGTAAGCTTGTCCACTGCATAGACACTTAATTTTTTCAGGGTCACTTAAGCAAATTACAAAGCGATAATGCAGCATGTAGATACATCCAAGCTAATTCTAGAAGGAATCCACAATCAGAAAAATGACTATAAACGTAGCTTCTGTAAATGCTGGAGAAATGCTTGTGATTGTTAAACAGCACAACAGAGCGACCACATGGTGTTTTATCATTTTATAACACTGAGAAAAGTATCAGCTAGGGGGCACTGAACAGAAGGATATTATTAAATACAAGAATGATTAATCTGAAGATTTTGCTGTGTGCTTAACAAGATGAATGGATGACAGTTATTCTGAAGCTGCTCTGAAGTTATTAAAAAAAAATCACGCCTATAAGACTGCATTGCAGCAATATTTTCTTTTTTTTCTATTGTCCTAGTTCCAAGGCATTTGAACTTGTCTCAAGAAAAACACTGCATGCATACTTCTGTATTGGAGTTGGAGCTGAACTCACTTGTTAAGCATTTCAGCTCTGCCTCTAAACCAGTTGCTCTTGAGTTAGTGAGTACAACTTTCCAGATTGTCTGTTTGTTTGTTTCAGGAAATCAGGTCATCAGAGTGCCTGTGCATGAATTCATGTGAATGTCGTAACTCCCGGCATAGTGGCAAGGTGACATCACTTCCAGTGATTATCAAAACGCCCACCTAAACTGGAATACATACTGCAATAATGACATCCAGCACTGTAAGGCAAAGGGACAATCAATCGTCCTTGTTGATCTTGGAGTGTGGTTTAGTTACTTACCTGGTCAGCATCTGTGTGCCATTTCCTTATATCCCTTTTGGTTTTCTCCAGGTTCACTAGTTACGTGCCACACCTATAAGTTACAAGGGTTAGTTACGTTTCTTTTACATCTCTACGTGATGTCTTTATGGCTTCATATGATGGATAGGACTCTTGTCCTGCCTTACTGCCATGAAGACCCCTTTACCCTACAACCTATCTAAGGAAAACAAACGCAAAAAGACTGAAGGACTCTTAAAGATAGCTAATTACACTGGCCTAGGTGATCATTCTATACTGATATTTCAATTAACAGTACATATGTATTGCTGTGCCATTATCCTTAAACTTCTCTTACTGTCCTGCAGAGCCTAGATGTATTTTCCAGGAATAAATAAGTAGGTTTGTTACCAGATTGGTCTGGTCTCACACTTTTAAGATTAACACACACCTACACAGATACATGGTTAGGGTCTGTGTGTATGTGCTGTATAAATGACACATGCACAGCCTGTCACTCCCTAGCACTTTGAGACTTACTTATCATTGGCTCAAATAATGTACAATATCTCATACCTAAATATAACTTTGGACTCCAAGAATATATTTAAAATGTACAGAAGATTCAAGATCCTTGGCTATAGGCCACTTATCAACCAATGATGTCTTACTTTTATCATACTGTTCCTTCTATTGGATGGACCTCTCCTCCTCAACCTGATAAACCCTGCAGATCAGAGCATATGGCAATTTCCTACTGCTCCAGGTGCTCTTACTATTTACTTGTCTTTATATCTAGTGTGACTGAAGTAATAAAGTATAGACATTTAAAAGCAACATGGTATTTTTAAAGAATAATAATACCACTAGAACAAAGTATAAAAGAAAAAGCTTACAAAGAATGTTCGGGATTGGAAGTTGTCCAAAGGAGGCTTTTCATCTAGCAATCTGTTATTCATAAGATGCTTTCACAGACGTTCAGATGAAATAATCGCACATCTCTCATTCTCCTTTTGTGACATCGCCTTTGCCCTCTTCTGACTTCTTTTGTTGTCACTGTTTTTGAGTCAAAATTGCAGGTGGGGCTTCAGGACATGTGGTATTACACATTGGATTGGCTGGCTGTCCATATAATGAATGTTTTTGCTCCCAGTATTTGATCTCTTTAGTACCTTTGCACTCCTTCCTTTCCCAGGCTGTAAAGTAATTTGGTAATTCCTAGTCCTATTCCTAGCCCAACTTCAGGGGGATAACACTGCTATCGGTACCAGGTAAGGTCCTGTATAGGGTCGTCTTCAATAGGGTCTGTGATCATTTGCTCACCTGGCAGTGACCAGAGCAGTCTGGTTTTAAGCCTAAGAAGTCTACCGTCAACCGCATCCTGGCACTGAGGGTTTTCATGGAGCACAAACATGAATATCAACAGTTTCTTTGCAGCCTTTGTCAATTTTCATAAAGCGTTCGACTCAGTTGATCGAGCTGTTCTGTGGGCCATCCGGAGACGTTGTGGGATCCCCTCAAAGGTGCTGGATGTCATGGCCGGCCTGTACACTGGTACTGTGAGTGCTGTGCAGAGTGGAAGCATGACCTGTGTTTTTCCCAGTTGATTCTGGGGTTTGTCAGAGGTGTGTTCTTGCTCCTACTCTGTTCAATGGTTGCATGGATTGGGTGTTTTGCAAGGTTGTGGGGTCCAGCGGCTGTGGGGCATCTGTTGGTGAAGAAAGATTCACTGATCGTGACTTTGCTGACAATGTTGTGATCTTCGCTAAGTCAATGGAGGCTCTGATTGGGGCACTTGAGAGACTGCGCGAGGAGTCTGAGTGTCTGGGCTTGTGAGTGTCCTGTACAAAAACCCAAGATCCAGGCCTTTAATGATGACCTCTTGGGCACAGCCAACAGCAGTGTGTCTGTTTGCAGAGAGAGTGTCAACCTTGTCGAGAGGTTTACTTACCTTGGCAGTGACATTCATGTCTCTAGTGACTCTTCCTATGAAATCGGTAGACAAATTGGGAGAGCATGGAGGCAGTCATGAGGTCACTGGAAAGGGGTGTGTGGCGCTCCCAATATCAACGCAAAAGTGCAACAGTCCAAGTCTTCAGTCCTGGTGCTACCTGTATTGCTATATGGTTGCGAGACAATGACGCTACCCAGTGACCTGAGACAAAGATTGGGCTCCTTTGGTACTGTGTCTCTTTCGGAGAATCCTTGGGCACCGCTGGTTTAACTTTGTGTCGAATGAGATACATTACCTGCATTGTGAGGGAGCGTCAGTTACGGCACTACAAGCATGTGGCATAATTCCCCGAGGGTGATCTGGCTTGCAGGATCCTCATTGTTGAGAACTCAAGTGGCTGGACCAGGCCAAGGGGATGCCCCAGCTGTGGCAGATAGATGGTCATTTTCGGAGAGTGGGATTGGACCGCGTGTCTGCCTGGGGGGTTGCCAACCAGGATCCCAAGCTGTTTTGTCAGGTAGGTGGTGTGGCAACATGTTTAACCAGTGTATGCTCCCTGACCTGACCTAGTCCTAGGGCTTCCATCTGTTCACAGGTTATAAAATATTTCCTGGGGGATATTTTTCATACGTCGCTTAAATCATCCGAGATCAGGTGCCTCATCTTGGGTAAGTTAATGCCGGTGACACTCATCCAGGATAAGTCGGTTTTTCAAATGCAGCCGTGTATTAGATTAGTCGAGCTGGATCTAATCATACAAGATGAATGTGTGCGCCCGCGCTGAGTGAAAAGCCCATATATATTGAGTCTAGAAAACATGATCAGCAAGTCTTTGATAGGCTGTAACAAAATGACGAAAGAACGGGCGCATTTTTTTTTTCACACACGCGGCGCAAGACCTTTTATTCGAAGGACATGAAGAATTTCAAGATTTAATATGCACAAGCGGTAACACTGCAAAGCAGCCGAGACCAGAAAAGACGGCTGGCAAAAAGTGTCCGTAAAAATTAAACGCGTGTGCATTGTACTTACTGAAAGCAGCGTTTCGTTTCCTATGTGTCAGATTAATTATTATTTAATATGTCATAATTCCAGATCAAACGTGAGTACAAGGAGAACATGGGAACAGGTTAAAGTGAAGTACAAGAATATACCTCAAACTGGTAAATATTGGTATATAACTATTTAAAGAATTGTTGACATAAAGAATCATATAAAATATAAAAAAACATTAATTTTAAAGCTAATAAGGAGGCAGACAAGCAAAAAACAGGTGGAGGTCCCATGGTCCAGACCTAACCCCTGCAGAAGAGTTGGCTCTCCAGCAAAATGCCCATCGCCCTGTTTCTGAGGGCATTCCAGGGGGAAGCTCCTCCTCAGAACCAGTGGCAGGATGCAGTGGTCACTTCATTTCAGGTAAAGGATGGTCATTGCATATATTTGTCCTCAATGTGTGCCATAGGTATGTTCCATATAGCCCTCTTTTTTGTTGGCTCAGTTGCAGGGAATGTCATATCCCTAGAACTTGTGTCTGACCAACGAGATATTGACGAAGGTCAAATATTTCATGAAGACACTGTGTCTGATTATTCATCAGGAGGAGAGGTACATTTTCCAAATAATGTTTGATCAAACTCCACTCTGATCAGTCCCATGTGCCCCAATCACATTTGGAAATCCTGGGTAATGAGAATGTTAGGCTGATTGAGTTTATTTATGGAACTGTAGGTGTTTTAGCCTGTGTATTACCTACCTGCAATGGCATGAAACGCCTCTTTTATTGTCTGCACACGCAGGTGTCCAGGAAACACTATGAACACCCGAAGGAAATATTTCAGAGCCAAACAGACTTTATGAATTGCCTGGCAAACTGCACTTTTAGATATATACTGTAGGCGATGCGGAAAATCTAAAAAAGTGCCACTTGCAAAAAACCTCAGTGCAATGCATACTGTCTATGTGGTTGTGAGAGCCCGACTTCGCCGAGTTTGACTTTGAATATAAGGTGGTAATAAATCTTTGAGGTTCAATATTCCCCCTCGGCTAAAGCGGTATCTTTCGAAAAGAATTTCCTCTGGGAGCAATAAAGGTATTGTTAAAGGTATTATTGCGCAAAACCCTCTCTATATGAAATTCTCTTCGTATAATTTGCACATCAATATCAATTGGTTGCTCATTCATGAACGGCGAAGCCATGACTGGATGACTTCCATGCACCGTCACTGATTAAGTGTGTGAGCTAATCCCTGTTTACATAGAACAAACCAATTAGGATGTGTTGCTATGACAACACTTCCAGCAAGAGTTTCGAAAAACCGACAGATCCAGGATCATGCCAAATCGTCAACAATTACATCCGGCTAAGCGAGTAATCCACATACGAAAAATACCCCCCTGGTTTTCTGCTTCGTTTACACAGATGTACCAGTAATCAATCACCTGATAACAATTGAGGATAAGAAGATGCTTTAATGTTAAATGTCCCTGCAAGTGTCCTGCATTTCAGTTCATCTTGTTTGTTTGAGCAAAAAATATAAGCATCTATTATTTAAAAAATTGAAGATGTGGCACTCCAGAAGAACATATAAACAAAGTATCACAGTAGTCCAATAAGATTACTAAACTACAAGCTTGGCTAAACTAACTCATCTGGAGAAAGAAAAAGGGAGAACCTGAATTTGTTATTAAGTACAATTTCTGGCACTTCAGTCCCCTTCACCCTTAAATATACCACTCTAGCACAGATGGACATAAAATAGTAAACAATATACAGGTTATTGTTATTGGAAGTCCATATACAAGAATGGTAGCTTATTCCATACCAGAAATGTAACCGTACATCCAGCCCTTATAATAAGCCCTTGTGCAAGGTGGTTAAGTGCTGATTATTGCTCCAGTTTTCTATAAATGCCATCATAATGGCCATACAGCAACCAGGTCCCCAGAAAATAAAAAAAGAAACTGAAGCTCACCGGGTCTGCTGCTTAACTGGTATACACAAGGGGATATTGCGATGTTCTCCATTGGAAAAGCTCCTGTTCATCCTGACCTCTGAATCTCCATCATGTTATTGCCAGTCCATATACAAGAATGATCGCTTATTCCATACCAGAAATGTGAGTCAAAACTCTAAAAATCCAAATGACAAGCACCCACCAAGCAGGCTCACTTCTCTGCTGGAGGTGTCCACACAACACTTCCCGTTTAGTAGCATTTGACCACAGCAGCCATCTCAGACCCAAGTGGTTTGGTGCATCATCCCATTGCTTCACTCTTTACTCATTTACAGACATGGGCAATATACAGTACATACAGTAATAATAATGTATAATATACATTATAAAAAAAAATGGTGATAATTCCACTGAAAAAAAGTTTTCCATGCAAAGAGAAGACTGATAAGTAATCAACTTGTTATGGAACTCTTCAATTGATTAAAATCTGATGGCAGGACAGATCTGTGTTGATAAGGAAAGGTCATAGAGGAGTATTAACTTGCCTCACCCGATAATCCAGTAAAAGGGTGACAGAGCAACTACCCCTTGCACAACCTGGTGTCTGTTAAATTATGTGACAATGTACAACACTGCTGACCAGTCAGAGCACAGCTCAGGATCTACTTCTCCCCTACTTGTTTTGTCCAAACCTGAATGATATCAGTGTTTCTTCTGTCGAAAATTCACAACCCCCCAGTACAATGTATTCTTTCACATACTGACAAATGGCAAGTACTTGGCACGGTCTTCAATTATTTAATTTTATTTAAACCGCAGTCATGGCCTGCTTTAGACTTACATATAGAACCAGCCCTAAAAAAACCAAAGGTAGTACAGACATAGACTCAATTATCAGTCTACTACATGTGGTCATTATTTATAAATTGATTACTAAATCCTTGAATGGTTTTCCAGTTTCTAATGTAGGGAGGACCAAGTACAAAGACTAGACTTTGTGGGAAGAACAGAAGATCACTTTCAAAGATGCCAGTGTCCAACAAAATGGTCAGATTTGGAGATTTACATGAAGTTATAGCCTATGATTGAAGGCTGTCATTCACATTATGTATTGGTTACAAAAGCTGTACTGAGGGATACTGGGTAAAGCAACAGGAGACTATTGTTTGGATTACTGACTCGCTCAAGTAACATTGGAAAATTCTTTAACAGTAGCAGGCAGCACTTCTTAAGTTGGCTTGTCAAATGTTGATACCATCCAATCCAAGATTTACTGTACAGTACTTGTCCATTCTGTATTGCCTATTTTTCTTTATGTATATGTTTATGATTATAATGTCACTTGGTTTTTTCATTTGTTTCAGAAATGCTGCCTGCCCAACTGTGTATGACTGTGTAGTAATTGGCTCCGAGTTGGTTTGCTACACTGACCCAGCTAACACCAAGCAGTCCCTTTTACTTTGAGTGGGGAAGCCCAGCTAGAAGTTTCTTCATATCTGATTACCCAAAAGAGTATAGTCGATTAGATTCTACACACACTGCCTTTTTTGACTTCTGGTTATAAAAGGCAATCCAAAATAGCAACTAAATAAATACCAAACATCTTAAAGCAAGATGTTACAAAAATGCCATACTGGACATCAATATTTAGCATGGCTGTATGTAATATTAGGTTTCAATCCACTAAGATGCGGATTGCATTAAGTATGTGTCAGGTGTGCTGTAACAAAGGAAAAAAGGGAACATCTACAAAGACGGAGGCTTATTTTTGTTTGCAGAATGCTAAACTCCCAGAGCAGCAAAATAAAATCCCTGCCAAGAATATAATACTTGCTCTGCTTGGTTTTATGTTTGCTTTTCCATTAATGTTATTTGAGCCATTTAACAACAGTAATTACATCCCATCCCCTCCAGCTTTTCTGCTAATGTAATGGAAGAACTATTTACAGACCCCCCCCCCCGGTTTATTTTGTGTAAAACTGCAAATTTGGTATTTACTGCATCTGGCTTTGTTTTTGCCAGACAAAGCAGACCACATTCTCCTTCTACATATTTATTTTCCATCTGCACTCCAAATTACCAAAAAAAATTCTTAAGTAATAATTGAAAATATCTTAAGATTTTAATTGAGGGGTTTAGTGAACACTCTGACAAGCTTTACAGCATATCTTCAAACTAATGCCCTCTTCATTAAATGAACAAAAGGTACATTTAATAAAAAATATTTTAAAGTAATCCATTTCCATATGAGTGTACAATGTACTAGCGTTATTGTCAGTATCATTTATTTCAAGAAGTATGATTGAGCCATTACTACTGTGAAGGCTGATGCATAAATCCCACCAAGGCAAATGCCAGAAAGTCTGAACAAAGCCATGGACCACATCCACAAGTGAACAGCTTTTATTGTTAGTGCACCTGGCTACACACATGAATGACTAGTGAATAAATCCTTACGGGAAAAAGAAAAGAGATGTCTGCTATTACCTCTGCTACATCCTTTTATGGAATGATTCCACTGAATCCCAACAATACCACTAGAAATACAGTACTGTGCAAAAGTTTTAGGCAGGTGTGAAAAATGCTGTAAACAAAGAATGCTTTCAAAAATGGAAGTGTTAATCATTTATTTTCATCAATCAACAAAATGCAGTGAATGAACAAAAGAGAAATCTAAATCAAATCAATATTTGATGTGACCACTAACTTTGCCTTCAAAACAGCATCAATTCTTCTAGGTACACTTGCACTCAGTTTTTGAAGGAACTCGGCTGGTAGGTTGTTCCAAACATCTTGGAGAACTAACCACAGATCTTCTGTGGATGTAGGCTTCCTCTCATCCTTCTGTCTCTTCATGTAATCCCAGACACACTTGATGATGTTGAGATCAGGGCTCTGTGGGGGCCATACCATCACTTCCAGGACTTCTTGTTCTTCTTTAAGCTGAAGATAGTTCTTAATGACTTTGGCTGTATGTTTGGGGTCGTTGTCCTGCTGCAGAATAAATTTGGGGCCAATCATACGCCTCCCTGATGGTATTGCATGATGGACAAGTATCTGCGTGTATTCCTCAGCATTGAGAACACCATTAATCCTGACCAAATCTCCAACTCCATTTGCAGAAATGCAGCCCCAAACGTTCAAGGAACCTCCACCATGCTTCACTGTTGCCTGCAGACACTCATTATTGTATCGCTCTCCAGCCCTTCGACGAACAAACTGCCTTCTGCTACAGCCAAATATTTCAAATTTTGACTCATCAGTCCAGAGCACCTGCTGCCATTTTTCTGCACCCTAGTTCCTATGTTTTTGTGCATACTTGAGTCGTTTGGCCTTGTTTCCACGTAGGAGGTATGGCTTTTTGGCTGGAACTCTTCCATGAAGACCACTTCTGGCCAGACTTCTCTGGACAGTAGATGGGTGTACCTGGGTCCCACTGGTTTCTGCCAGTTCTGAGCTGATGGCACTGCTGGACATCTTCCGATTTCGAAGGGTAATAAGCTTGATGTGTCTTTCTTCTACTGCACTAAGTTTCCTTGGCCGACCACTGCGTCTATGATCCTCAACGTTGCCTGTTTCTTTGTGCTTTTTCAAAAGAGCTTGAACAGCATATCTTGAAACCCCAGTCTGCTTTGAAATCTTTGTCTGGGAGAGACCTTACTGATGCAGTAGAACTACCTTGTGTCTTGTTGCTGTGTTCAATCTTGCCATGACATGAAACTGTCTTCCACAACCTCACCTTGGTAGCAGAGTTTGGCTGTTCCTCACCCAGTTTTAAGCCTCCTACACAGCTGTTTCTGTTTCAGTTAATGACTGTGTTTCAACCTACGTGTGACATTGATGATCATTAGTTTGGTATAATTGGTTGATCATACACCTGACTATAATCCTACAAAATCCCTGACTTTGTGCAAGTGTACCTATAAGAATTGATGCTGGTTTAAAGGCAAAAGATAGTAACACCAAATATTGATTTGATTTAGATTTTTCTTTTGTTCGCTCACTTTGCATTTTGTAAATTGATAACAATAAACAATCATTATTTATATTTCTAAAAGCATTCTTTGTTTACAGCATTTTTTTCACACCTGCCTAAAACTTTTGCACAGTACTGTATATATAGGCACGCTTTTTATAAACAGGACAGTGGAGTGGACATTCACTATCTTGGGACTGTAGGCACTATATTAAATACACTCTCAAGTCTGTGCTCAGACTGTGATGATCTGTAAATTAACTCTCCAAACATAAAGCAGTGCTATGAAGAGCAATGCCATGGGTGGCACCACAAGAGACATTGTTTTATTTCCATGTATTTTGTATATTTTCCCTTTACATCTAAGCACATTTTATTTCATTGTTATATACATTGTAATCTTAGATAAGAATAACCAGATGTTCCATAACTCAAATGTCAGGAGAAATAAATTTCCAAAGGACCTAGAGAAAAACGTTAAAGCCCCCTTGACAAGATAGTTTTTCACATACTTTTGTGATCAAAGTTTTTAGGCAGAGTTGTCCATCACTAGAGTAGCTAGCCAATTATCGGTTGTAACATCATGAGTTATGGAACCCAACATGTGGCTTTTGGAATAAAGAATGGGACATCCAGGAGACTTAATTAAAAGGGAGATAGTAGAGAGAGACACACAGAGAGATTTTGTTCATCTCTCAGCCCAACTGCTGAACCTAAAAACTACCCAACAAGACAACTCCTACTCTGACACGTGTTATTCTTTATAGAAAGTATTTAAGCATTGTGACTTTAATGTTAGAATATATAAGGGCTTTACATCCGGACCTTACTATTATTCACTATTTTCTATCATTTACTTCATTAGGTTTGCTCGCTTTTGTTCTATTCTTAATAAATGCTTCTTTCATTTTAAATTCTATATTTTGTCTTTATATCTGGATATAAGGTGTTACAGGGCACCGTGTGTGGGGAGATTACCACTTGTTTCTCACAGAAGGGGAAAAAAACACAACACAGGGAAACAGCTGAACTAGTAAAATGCCTTAGAAAGACACTTAAACTTTTTGTTTAGATAATAATATATGAAACAAAATGGCCAAAAACACAACTTAGACCTCGGTTATTTTAAGAAAACATTTACATTTATTTTCTGCAAACCTAATATACCACCTTTGAAACATAATTAAAACAAACAGTAGCCTAAACATTAGTAAATAAACATACATATTTAAGAACAAATATAAAACTTTTTTCAATATTTGTACATAAGATATTATCTTCACAAAACCCTCAAAATAACTTAGCTGGTGGGACTGAAGAGGAGTCTTCTTGAATGGATTTTGTGTTCTCCTCTTGTGACAAGTTCTGTTTCTTGCTTTGTAATACTATACTGAATTCCGTTCCTTTTTTTCAAGAAAGAACTGTTGGGACAGAAAAAGTGAGTTAGATTTACTGAGGACTCTGGAATCTGGAATAATTAAATGTGGACCATGCTTCCTAATAAAGTGATCAATATTCATCCCTAGATAAAAATGTTGCTGTATTTTAGGGTAAGTTTTGGAGGTGGTTGTTCAATAAAGCTCTACAGTAATAATAAAATAGCAAAAAAAATTCCTGAGCCTTAAATTTTGGACAGGGGTTATTACATAAACTATAATAATGATACATTATAAAAATTAGTTTACAAAACTACACTATATAAATAATATAAAACACCTCTTGCTAAGAAATATTTAATTGAAATAAAAACTTGAAACATTTTAATGTTAAATGAAATTGTAAATAATTGAAAAATTTTAGCAGCATAAATAAAGAATTGCAACACAGATTGAGAATAATCAAATCACGTAATGAAAACTAATGTAGAATAAAGCAGCAATTTTTAGTCAATCGTGGAAGTGTTTTTCAGTCTTTTGACACTTTTACTAATTGACGAGTGGCTGAGTTATTGTGAAATGCAGGTTATGTTCAATAATAAACATGTTTTTTGGTTGCATACAGTCTTGTATGGTCACATCAGCAGCTATGGTGGCTGTCCATACTGGCAATTTTGATGCAAACTTGGGAGAACTCACAGCTGCCAAATTCATTTGATCCATGTCCTGCATGAACAGTACCTTGTTTTACTTGTATTACACTGCAGTTTCTTACAACACACAGTGCAGACACAAGTATCATGTTTATTTAATTTGTGATATCAAATTCAAGGGTATTATCCTTCATGACCCACTGTCCTCCATCTAAGCCCACCATTTCTTTTTAACATCTGATTCTATTACACGTAGGTCTTCTACAACAGCCTTTATAACCTTCAAAGGGGAGACTCTGAATTGTGCTCACAGTATGCTTATGGCTGATTAACAGACTACCCTGCTTGCAAACCACTGGTAATTATGAGAATTAGGGTTGTAACTAACAACTATTTTTCTAATCAATTAGTTGGTCAATTACTATTTGGTAAAGGAGGTTTTCAGATTGCTAACTTCCTTTTTCTGTGTAATCAGATTTGAATATTTTAGCTAATAAAGCATTTGAACTTTCTCGTTTCAAGACAATGCATGTACAATTAGTTGACAGGCTATACTGTATGTATACACAAATATATAAGATGCAAGTCAAAATTGTAAGCAGGATGTTTGCAAAGTGTTTAATCACATGGTTCAAATCATCAGCAAAAGAACATCTATCAGCAATATAACTTATCAGTCTTAACTGCTGATGCTATTGACCATGGGTACAAGCCTACAGGCATTAAATACCTGAATGAGTCTAAAACAGCTATATGCTGCTAAACTACTGTAACTTCCAAGTATTTGTAATAAAACAAAAGCCATTGTTTGTTGTTTATTATTCTCTTTACCTAACATTGGTAAAATGTAAATGAATTACGTTAAATCACTGCATTCAGATACCAGATACTGTATTGGTACTTAATTTACAATGTTGCATACACTTAGAGAATGAACAAAACAAAACCGCACTTCTCTTTCCAGTAAAACAGTAGGAATCATACATAAAACAGAGCTATCCTTGGTCTTTCCTGAATGCAAATTATATTAGCATAAGGAGAGTTCCCCAATACCCTTGAAACTACTTCCAGTGGAATGCGACTGGATTATAAAGTTACTGGTTGATAAATGTAATGGATGAAGGTTTGAGAGGGCCTACCTGTGACACAATGCTCTCATTTTATTTCAACAAAAAGCACTTTGTTCCATATTCTACCATTACTTCTCAAAATGAAGGACTGTCTCACTCTTTGAGGCAATGACTACTGCTAAATTTGCCTTCATAAACATGTATGTGTGTCAAAAGAAGTGACTGCGAAAAGATTAAAGTGAGATGAGTTTAGTATACACTCTGAAAATCTGGGAAAAGCCTGCCTCAGATTCAGAATCCATCAACCAAAAGCACCATAAAGATTCTGTTGTACAAAATGATGCACTTTTTTTTTTCTCTTCAATGTACTTAACAAAATGCTGTAACCTTTACAAGCAATGCTTATTAAACAGTGCTATATAGTTGCTTTTTTAGAACACTATAAAAAGTAAACATTCCACAAATTTTTTATAGTATTGTGAAGATTTGCCTTTCCATTTTGACCAAACTGAATTTATGTTTTGTTCTATTTCTGTTTAAACTTAAGAACACCACAAAGGAAGTACAGCATGTTTAAAATGAGTATTTTTAGTATTGCATTTACCTAACAAATTTACATTTTCCTGAGTTTATTTCTACCGGAAGAGGAGAAATAAAGTACAGTAATTGAACTTAATAAAATACATCTTTAAATTCCAAAATCTCATTTTACCTTTCTGAGAGAAGCAAAGGCGGGTCCAAATGCCGACTGTACTTGGGTGCTGGCTCGTATCCACTGGGGCAATTTGGCAAGTGTGTTGGGCCGGGCATAGCGATGGTCAAGCAGAATAATGCTGGCATAGTCATCACGATGTCGAATTGCACGGCCTGCAACAGGGATCAAGTAACATTAAAACTTCATTATATCATTTTAGGGTGTGTTCTAGTGGGTAAAGGAATTGCACTGTATGTTAGTCTTCAATAAGCATGTCAGTCTGAATGTGAAATATTTTACTTAGAGATGCAAAACACACAAACTGAAAGAACTGCAATACCTTCTTCACAAAAAACTACATCTGCACATGACAACTAAGATGATGCATAATCTTAAAGGGGATACCTATAATAATTCATTGTATGTTAAGTATGTTTACCGTAATAATGAACTTAACCCCCCCCCCCTTTTTTTTGCTAGAGAAAATAAACATTTGAACCTTATTTTAAATGCCATATCCCTTCACTCAAAGCTTTCAGCAACACTAAGGCAGATGCACTCTTTTTGGGCATGCAGTCAGACAACTGAAGCTTTTACACCTTTGAAGCTGACCGAAGTATTTGGTCGATCCTACCAGAGTGTAAGTATTCTTTTATAGAGTTGATCTCCAATCTCAGTCTTCTTTCTGTGACACATTTTGTAGATTTGATGGCATTCACAAGAGAGTAACTGTCTGTGATACATGTAATAGACAGAATGTATTTGTCTGCACCACCTATATATAATTCTGAGAACAGAGTTACAAGAAACATTGCATTGTCAATCTATCTATCTATCTACTGCTCTCTCAAAGAAGGTGTTTTTCCTGCAAGAGTACTCCAAACACTCCTTAACTTATTCGATTGCCAACATAGTTGTGAGAATTTACCTCCTTTGCCAATTAATATTAAGAAGTGTCCACCTTGGGTACCACCATCAGCCAAATTCCCAAGAGAAGCATCACTAAACAGGACTAGATTTAAAGAGTCATCATGCCCTAAATTGAAATTTCAATATGATATATTCAGATTTCAGTGTCCTCACTATTTTGTTTGTTTCATGGATGCATTATACTGTAGCATACTTCTCACTGGATGAGAGTCTGCAAACAGCAAATATCACATCTAGCCAGCTTTGCTGAGCAACCCATAGAAGTTGACCTATTTTTGATTTCTGCTGATGAGTTTGTGTTTATAAGTTTTGATTCATGTTACAGGGCTCTTGAAGAGTCAACAGGAATACGTAGGACAGAGGTTTTTGATGCAACTTTCCTGCCGTAATTGCCAATGACAAGCCAACAGTTGGTTTAGGCTTAGACTTGCAGTAGTTCGAAAATATTTCACAAGTGTTCACAATTTGCTGTAAAATTGACATCCATTCTGTGTTATTACCACCTGAACTATGCAACGGTTTCTGTAGTTTATCAACTGAAACATGTCCAAACTGCTTGTGAAGCTTTAACAACATTTTTTGCTTCTGCTCTTTTGTTCTGTGACTGATACTTACTTGTCCTTACCTAGGATGTTTATACTGTATAATAAAAAAAGAACTTGAAAAAGCACAAAGTGAAAGAGAACACCTTCTTCACAAACCACTACAACATCCATGCATGCCAACTAGAAAGATATATTGTCTTAAAGAGAACAACAACAATAATTTAGTTTACCATAATAATGAACTTAACACCGGAAGCTACAAAGGTGGTGTTTTATAATATAGTAATTAAATTGTGTCATTTGTGTTCTGCCGATGTTATAAAAACCTTACATGCTGCCTTTTTTACCTTGAAATTTTCAAAGCAATATAAGCATCAATATAATAAATATGCACTTGCCAAAAAATTATGGGAATACTTAAATCACACAGTGGATCTCACTGAATAAAATATTAAAGTGAAAATCTTTATTGAGTAATACTGTATAAAAAGAAAAAAATTGATGCAACAACAGTCAATGGAAACCTAAATCACCAACCCACTGAGAGTTGGATTCAACATCAGACTGGAAATCAAAGTCAAAAACTGAAATCACGGGCTGATCCAACTTGCATGAATTTCATGATGGCAACTCAGTGTCTCAGTTGTGTATATTGCCTCCATGTGCCTGTATGCACTGCCGACAATGTCTGGGTATACTCCTGATGAGACAGAGGATGGTGTCCTGGGGAAATCTCCTCATGGACCTGGATCAGGGCATCAGTGAGCTCCTGAACAGTCTGTGGCATTACTTGGTGTCGACTGATGCACTGAAACATAACATCCAAGAGGTTCTCAATTGCATTTGGGCCTGGAGAACGTGAGGGAGAGTCAATGGTATCGATGCTTTCATCATCCAGGAACTAGCCACATGAGGCCGGGCATTGTCCTGCACCAGGATAAACCTAGGGCTAACTGCACCAGCCTAAGGACTAACAATGGCTCTGAGGATTTCATCCTGGTATCTAACAGCAGTCAGGGTACAATTGCCTAGCACGTGGACGTTTGTGCAACCTTCAAGGATATGCCTCCCAATATCATCACTGACCCATCGCTAAACCGGTCATGGTGGATGATGTTACAGGCTGCGTAATATTCACCACAGCCTTTCCAGATTCACCAGTGAAGAAAAAGGGATGCCAGTAGTAAAGCTGCCAATTTATTCTCGGGTGAATGCCAATTGAGCTACATAGTGATGGGCTATGAGCATGGGTCCCACTAGAGGATGCCAAGCCCTCACATCACTCTCGCGGAGTATGTTTCTTACAATTGGGTCAGAAATATGAACACCAGTAACCAGCTGGAAGTCACTTTGTAGGGCTCTGGCAGTGCTACACCTGTTCCTCCTCACACAAAGGAACAGATACTGGTCCTGCTGCTGTGCCGATGCCCTTCTATGGCCCTGTCCAGTGCTCCTGGTGTAATGGCCCATCTCCTGGTATCTCCTCCATGCTCTTGAAACTGTGCTGGGAGACACAGCAAACGTACTTGCGATGGCACGGGAGAAGATAGACTTCCTGTACAACCTGAATCAGCTGCAGGTACCGCCTCATGCTACCAGTAGTGAGAAGACCACTAGTAAAAAAGCAAAACTAGGGAAGAATCAGTAAGGAAGGATAAGGATAGAGCAATTGACTGTGGCCACCACCTGCAAAACTATTCCCTTATTAGGGATTGTCTTGCTGTTGCCTCTCCAGTGCACCTGTTGTCACTTTCATTTGCATCAAAGCAGGTTAAGTTGATTCATAATTGCTTGGAATGGCCGTGAGGACGCTAAGATTCAGACCATCCGAAGAAGTTATTTGTTTACTTTATTGTGGGAAACCCAGGAACACACCCTGACTTGACCCAGCACGCACACACTTGCACACAGATATACAGTACATATAAGTGGCACAATGAATCATTAAATAATAATGAATATATCAATCATATAATAAAAAGAACAAATATTATACAAAAATGCGTACTCTGAAGCCCTCCCAGAACCACAACGGCAATGATAAATTACAACAGTACACAGCAAACAATGAAAACTAACAACAAAGTTCAACACTGTCTAGTAAAGTAGAAACAGGTGACGATGAATGTGTGAAATGAAATTCTTGTGAACAGCGTTCTGAAAGCAATGTAAAGTTTTATTGCACCAATGTCCAGTTGTGGTGTGAAGATTTGGCCTGACTGAACGCTCCTGGGACAAAGATGAATCTAATCAAGATGAACTTACACAAACAAACAGGCACAGGGCAGCACATGCATCTAGACAGAAACTGTAATCCACAGGGTTGAGTCGTAATCAAATTGTGCATTAGATGCGTAGCAACAAACAGTGAGACAACCATGATCCTCATGGCATCTTTTAGGCTCCTTTACCCAAGTGCTCAATCGTCTTCCCAACTGGTCCTGTGCCCTCCAAATCTGCCCGATAGCATTATAACTCTGCTAGACCAATTGATATCCTTGGAGCTTAATATGACACAGTGTTAGACTATGATGATTAAGTGTTCCTTTAATTTTTTTCTTTACAAAACGGTTACTGGTTACTTTGAGCTACATTATTGTATGAAAATGTGCTATATAAATAAATAAATGTTGTTGTATTCCATAAAACCTTCTTTAAATAATGTATGTGCATTTCCCAAATTTATTTTGTTTTTCAGTTAGAGGTGGCACTTTAGTATATTGCTATGGATTTGCTATTTCACCACCTTTTTACCCTGCGAATTATAATTTTTAACACTTTGAGACACTAAAGAGGATCTCACAAAAGAAGCTTCAGCAGTGCAATTCATTGGCCCCATGTTGGGTAACCTACGATTAAATACTGTAGTCTAAGCTACAAAAGTCAATGTGGCTTTTTATAAATTATCAAAAAATACATTATGATGCATTATTCTCATACTTGGGTTGCATTTAAAGAGACCACATATCCTGCTGGACTGTACTGTATATACAAATATTAAAGAGACAGTCTGTAAAGTACCAGTCCACAAAACTCAGGACCCAGTTTGTGGGTAATGTTGTAAAGTCTATAAAGGTGTCTAGTATTCCTTGAATCACTACTGTATATAAGCTAAATTAAAATGTCAAGTTTTTTGTCACTAAGAAAAATTATATATGAAAGATTTGACCATTTTATAACTGTCATATCAATTTGTCACTGGGTCAGTTTGAAAAGATACTGGCTGAGCATTTTTCTGCACTAAGTATTATAAAAATGAAAATTCTTTTACCATCCAACAGATATGATTTCCTGCTATTTTAGCGGTATCATCAATTACTACCAGAATGTATAACATTGTGTCATTATAATAATCTCATGGTTTCTGAGGTAATTTTTTAATTAAAATCAAAATAAGTAGGAGAATGAGAATAGTTTGAAACCCAAGAAGGAAAACATTTGGTGTATAAACATTAAAGTATTCAAAAAGGTTCTAGACCAAACTTTGTGGAAAGTACAAAAAAGGCTGGCTTTTTAAACTGCTCTGCACATGTGATAAATTTATAGAAGAACAAAATTGAGAGCTGTGGGCCCTCCATGCTTACCAATTGACTGATTTACAGCCTTCATGCAAAGATTTTCAATGAGAACTTTCCCTGGGCTTTGACCATCCACTCTTGGCTGTATAGAACCAAACACATACCACGTATTAAAAGCTTAGCATCTGATCTTGCAGAGCAACCCTTCCCAATAAAATGGTCTCCTGGATAACTATGTACACAAAATGGTAAATACAAAAACTTAAAAATAATGACAATACTTACATTAACATAATTAGTCACACCAGATTCTGCCAACTGTGGAAATGTACTAACAAAAGTGTCAATTCAATGCATTTGCTGACCTACAGTGAGGAAGTGACAGCTGGCACCATTAGCACTCATCTTACGTTTTAGCACCATATCATAGTTAATAATTTATGCAGAGGTTTTATTTTTGTATACAACATGTACTTAACTTGTCACAAAAATTAAGCAGGCTAAATGAATGCTAAATACAGTTTACAATGAGGCATATAATGTAAATGACCATGTATGTCCAAAAATATGCATTTACTTTAGATATGCTGGGAAACTGGATATCCTAAAAATTTTCTTCATGTGGTTGGTTGATTCTGAGATAAAGAACTCTAAATACTATAAAAGATAAATATTAATGAAGGACGTGAGGGACAAAGTCAAGACTTCATAAACTAAAAAGAAAATACGAAGTGATGAAAATGTTGTCCATGAGCTTCTGTCAATTTTACTTGCTGACCATTAGCATTAAAAAGAAACCAAGCTCATTCTTTTATTGAGTTACAGAACTGCTCCATCACCAAGTATGAATTCTCAGGAAGCCAGCATCCTTGCTGGAAACAATCCCCCAATTTAAAATCATGGACAACTCTCCTGTCTGTGTTAACTAACTTGCTAAGAATATTTATCATACAGTTTTCTAGGAAATTTTAAACAACTGCACTTCTTATGACAGATATTTACTTTACCCAGCATCTGAGAAAATTGTTGAAGAGTATACCAGGTTTCATGCACAATATTACCTTTCCTCCTTTTTCATCTGTCACATCCAATGTTTTTTTTGTATAGTAAAGGCTAAGACTGTTTGTACGAATGTATAATTATGTGGTAAAAACACTACACTGTTCAATGTTACAACATTAACATTCATCATCTTCTTCTTTCGGCTGCTCCCGTTAGGGGTTGCCACAGCAGATCATTTCTTCCATATCTTTCTGTCCTCTGTATCTTGCTCTGTTACACCCATCACCTGCATGTCCTCTCTCACCACATCCATAAACCTTCTCTTAGGCATTCCTCTTTTTCTCTTGCCTGGCAGCTCTATCCTTAGCATCCTTCTCCCAATATACCCAGCATCTCTCCTCTGCACATGTCGAAACCAACGCAATCTCACCTCTCTGCCTTTGTCTCCAAAACGACCAACTTGAGCTAACTCTCTTAATGTACTCATTTCTAATCCTGCCCATCCTTGTCACACCCAATGCAAATCTTAGCATCTTTAACTCTGTCACCTCCATCTCTGTCTCCTACTTTCTGGTCAGTGCCACCGTCTCCAACCTATATAACATAGCTGGTCTCGCTACCGTCCTGTAGACCTTCCCTTTCACTCTTGCGGATATCCCTCTGTAACAAATCACTCCTGACACTCTTTTCCACCCATTCCACCCTGCCTGCACTCTCTTTTTCACCTCTCTTCCACAATCCCCATTACTCTGTACTGTTGATCCCAAGTATTTAAACTCATCCACCTTCGCCAACTCTATTCCTTGCATCCTCATCATTCCACTGACCTCCCTCTCATTTACACAATGTATTCTGTCTTGTTCCAACTGACTTTCATTCCTCTCCTCTCTAGAGCAGATCTCCACTTCTCCAGGGTCACCTCAACCTGCTCCCAATTATCGCTACAGATCACAATGTCATCCGCAAACGTCATAGTCCACAGGGACTCCTGTCTAATCTCGTTTGCCAACCTGTCCATCACCATTGCAAATAAGAATGGGCTCAGAGCCGATCCCTGATGTAATCCCACCTCCACCTTGAATGCATTCGTCACCCCTACCGCAGACCTCACCACAGTCACACTTCCCTCGTACATATCCTGTACAACTCTTACGTACTTCTCTGCCAGTCCCGACTTCCTCATACAATACCACAACTCCTCTCGAGGCACCCTGTCATATGCTTTCTCCAGGTCTACAAAGACACAATGCAACTCTTTCTGGCCTTCTCTATACTTCTCCATCAACACCCTCAGAGCAAACATCGCATCTGTGGTGCTCTTTCTTGGCATGGAACCATACTGCTGCTCAGTAATCATCACCTCACTTCTTAACCTAGCTTCCACTACTCTTTCCCATAAGTTCATGCTGTGGCTCATCAATTTTATTCCTTGTAGTTACTACAGTCCTACACATCTCCCTTATTCTTAAATATCAGCACCAGTACACTTCTCCACTCCTCAGGTACCCTCTCACTTTCCAAGATTCAATTAACACTAGAGTTACCAAAGCCTACGAAAAAACTCGTAAATCCGGCCCACCTTAAATCCCTTCGCACCTCTCCATTGTCTTTTTTTGTCCTGTAAATGTGCCAGTAAAGACAAGCAACAAGCAGCCTACTATTCCATCCCCCTACCACCGCAGAAAGTGCACAAAGTTCTCCCTGCTCATGCCTTGATTATCTGGGAGTGAAGTGCTGGAGTTTTAGAGTGGAAATAATAGATTGTTATTTGGAACACATGCATTTCACGTGTGTTCCGTTTCTACAATAATCTATGTAAACACATTGTTAAAACAGAAACTTTTTCATATTTTAGTAGTAAATGACAAAATGTAGGCATAAACTATATAATGTGTGAAGCCTGAAGTCCAAAGATCAAATAAACACTTTCACAAAAGGTTCAAGGATGATGCAACAGCTTCTGTGGTGTAGTGGTAAGAATTGCTGACTTGTAATCAAGAGTCCCCAGTTCGATCCTGACTGCCTCCTATATTTACAGTTTTTAGTAGTGAGCTGCTCTTATTGTTAATATTATACAATAAACACATACATTTGGTTTGCATCTGTAACAACCGCTGAATATTTATAGTACTTGTAAAAGTTAGCTTTTTTTTTTCCACTTTTATTCTCTCAGAAACGGAACACACATGAAATGCATTTGTTCCAAATAACGATCTATTATTTCCACTTCCTAAACTCCAGCACTTCACTCCCAGATAATCAAGGCGTGAGCAGGGAGAACTTTGTGCACTTTCTGCGGCAGTAGGGGGATGGAATAGTAGGCTGCTTGCTGCTTGTCTTTATTGGCACATTTACAGGACAAAAGATGCTGATGGAGACATGCAAAGGGATTTTAGGTCGGCCAGATTTACGAGTTTTTTTGTAGGCTTTGGTAATTCTAGTGTTAAACAATCTGGTTAAAAACTCCACTGCCATCTCTCCTAAACACCTCCATGCTTCAGCTAATCATTGTCTAAAAATGCATTTAATCATGTTCTTACCATATTCTTATCTAAATAGGACATTTTTTCCTGTAGCTCAGGAGACTTGATGTTCGGGTAGGGCATTCCCACCATAACCACACATCTGTACAGGAGACAAAAGCACAAAAGTCTGAGCCAGTGTTTACTGCATAAACACATGTTTTGATACAAGTAGTAAAGCCACGTTCTCAATAAAATTACTTCGATTGAAATGTAACACCTTGTACAGGGCATCTATGATAGAATGCATACCTGCCAAGGTCATCTGAAAAATTAATTCCTTCACTCATCTTGCCTCCAACCACTGATAACAGCAGGGCTCCAGTCAAAGCATCTTTACCATCTCTGCATCGCTGTGGACAAAGGAAAATTGCACATGTTAAGGCATACAAAGTCAGACACTTGGTGCTTATGAAAAAAGGTAGAAACACACTGCTAAAGGGTACATGCTTCTTAAGTTCAATGTATGCTTTATTTCTGCAGCCATCAGATAAAAAAGAAAAACATTCTGTCACAGGAACAGGCTAATTTTAGTTTTGGCGGGGAGCAAACATCAGCACCAATGTGGGTGCTGTGAGTAATTTATAAGAAAAGTTATAGTGCTGTCAAGGAAATCCTGGCACAACATCTATTCTTGGGCCTGTCAACAGAGAGGTTTGACACTTCCTTTCAAAATAACCATAACTTTTCAAAATTCCATTCATTTCTTGTCTCTGCATTGATATTAATGATTCTAGCAACACCAGATTCTTTGTTTTATCAAGTCCCTTGAATTTACTTTGATTTAATTTGTTCAAATTCTCTACATTCAAGTGCTTCCTTGGTTATTTATTTATTTACTTACTTAACAGTTAAAGGTTTTGCTTCCTTGGCGATTGTTTTTACCAAATAAAGTATCTGATGATTACATAATACATCTACTGTTAATTATTTTTCATTTTGGATTGCCTCGAGAGCTTATTAAAACGTAGAATATACAGATAAATATTTAACCATGACATTTTAGGGTATGTATCATCAAAATTTCCTACAGAACACTTTGCCTTGGACAACTTTTAACTTGGAGTAAAGGGGTCAACAGCTTGATACTGAGACAGTATTTCAAATGACGGTAGGTCATATATAAAGAGATATAAAGAGATCTAAGGCATAATCACACCATGATGCTATGACCTGGTTTAAATTAAGATTTATTTGTACATATATGATTCTCTACTTTTATGAATGTAATATATGAGAATGTGCTTTAAGGGCAGTTGCATACTAAAAACAAAACAAAAAAATCTGAGGTGTCTAGCATAGGACTAAATAAAGCTGTAATTTCAACATTTTGACTCCTTTACAATACTTTACCAGCATTAATCTGTGGTGTCCATAGTGAAGAAATTTGCAGTTTAAATGTATTTCCCTAAATAAACCAGAATCTAGGAGGCATTTACTAAACACTTACCTGTATGCACTTGGAGTATTCTGCCAGCACTTGCTCCACTTTGTTGGCTTTCTTTGGCTCCTGGAAAATCTAGTGGGATATCAATCATTACAGTTACTGTCAAAGACAGTATGAATAGATTAAAATGACTTCTTGTAACCACGCTTTAAAATGTATGGCTGTGCAATCTCACGATAGCACATTATATTCTGATTCATCTAACAGTCTAAAATCCATTTCTTAAGCTATAAGTGGATTCTATTACTCACAACACAAGCTATCAACTATAGTCCAGTCATGACAGAGAAAGCAAGATGCTGGCAGACCTGTAAAATAAGTAGTGGGTGACTACTGCATAAGGTAAATTACTTGTACCTAATGTGAATGAAAGACTTTGTACTTGCTAATGTCTTTCCAGAATCAAGATATGTCAATGTCAAATAACATTATTGCCATCTTGGAATCATTTCACCTGTGGATGCAATTGTGGTTTGAACTTCAGATTTCAGTGTTTGTTATTCACCTAAACAGTGTCCAAGCATACACTATTAGCCACTTGCATTACTGATCATTATGCAGGAAATGCCATTTTTGATGGATGCTATAAGCCTTTACCCAATACTCAGTAGTCCACGCAAACACACTAATTAGGGCACATCCGCTTCAGCTTGCTAAGAAATTATGGTATTAGTTCTGACACGTGCACTTACCGGGGGACTTCATATTTCTGGAGACAGCTGTTAACACCAAATACCAGCTAAACAAAGTGATTCACCAAAATGTACTCAATATATAAATCTGATTAGAGTACAATTTGTCAACATAAGGTAAAATTCTCCAGTTGTTTTTAAAAAATGAAGATGCTTCTGTCAAACCACATCCAAATGGATGAGAACATTAATACGTATGATGCAGATGGATAAATATCTTCTATCCAGAAGAAATGTAGCACAATCAACAATGACTAATTCCCCACCTTTAAAATAATCTATACAAGACTCTAAAAAAAGATATGAAGTGCCTCCATCATTCCTTGTAATATTGTTATTAAGAAGAAGCTGACAGACCAAAAAAAAAAGTTTTGCCTGCCTACCAATGTTTAGTAGACATTTTACATTCATCTTAAAGTTGTTCACTTAACCTTTATCATTATGAAAGCTACAGCAAACCATAGACATCTAAATCTTTATTCAAGTGCACAATTAGACACACTGTAAAACCAACATATTTCACTCAGCACTTGATTATGGGAAAATGTGAATTTGGAATGAGGTTTTTTCAGAGTTAAGCTCCATGTTTTAAAACATGCCAATATGTTGTGTATTCATAAAGAATTAATAGCTTTTGAAACAAGTCATCACCAATACCTAAAGTGCATTCCTGTTTTATAACTACTTCTGTCAGAATGGTCTTTTTTGTGTAAATCTATATGACAGGAACTATGCAATTGTTTGTACTTTTAAGATGTGCAATGCAAATCCACTGTATTGTTGTGCAGTGTGATGTTGGGAAGATGTTAGAATGTGTGTTGTCACACACATGTGCATAGGTGGAAGCTGAATGGAGCAAGTGAAGGTAATTCCACACCAGGCCAGGGGGTGCACTAGACCTTTCTCTGTTGTCTCTGCAGACTAAACATAGGAAATTCTGCTTGATTCAACCTCGAAGACACTAATTCCGGCTTCCCGCCTTAAATAACTGATCACTTCCTTCTCTGCTCAGTTCAATCTTGGACTCCAAACAATTCACTTCAGTGTGACTTTTCATACCCTTTTTTCAGCCAGGAATAATATATTAGTGATTACCCCAAACCTTTTTGCGTGTGTCGAGGCTGATTATTTCACAGTGGCGTAGTCGGCAGGATGATGGCTTCCTTGTTGAATCAGAAGGTGAACTTGAAAAAAGCCTCGACACACAATTGAGACCTCCAACCAAAGAAGGCTCAGGTAGGAGAATACCGTTCCGCGTCACCTGGGGTCAGTCGGTCTGGGTTGGGGAAAGCTGGAGTGCGCTCTGACCGAAGAGCCATTCAAAGGCACCTGGGACCGTGGGAAGGAGAACTACAGACTAGGGCCAGGTTCAGACGGATACACATCGGGTGTTATTATGGGTTCCCAGGAAAGGGGACCGCTCCAAAGAAAACTTCCTTTGAGAAAGGTGGGATTGCCCTGGGTTGGCAGGTGGAAAAAGTAATGGCCTGGGGTTTTAACCCCGTGAAGGCTACTAAAGAACAGGCATACCAATTATGTTGGGTGTTGGCCAAGGCCAAATGAAAATAACACCCGACGAATGCTGGAGCAGGCAGCCTGTGCTTTATTGCTCCAAGCCCTTTCTAGTAATATCACCCAGTCACCCTGGGGATGAACCTTTACAAATATTCAATCACTAATAGAGGTGATCGACCATTTAAGAGCGGAAACCTACTTGGGAGATCCAGAACGGAAATCATGTGAACCCAGATGGGTTTGCGTCCCTATACTGTTGAGTCCCATTCCCACAATGCCGGAGCCATCTCTGGTGAACCCTGATACACGGTGAAATGCTCTGCGAAGTGACAAAGGGACCTGTGGAGAGAGGTGGAGGGAGGGGCGGTGTGCTCTAGTTAATCCTCTGGTCTTCTCTCATACAGGAGTAGCGATAGTAAATGGTCACAAAGTCCCTGCTTTATTCGGTTCTAGCAGTAACATCTCCATTGTTGCTCGCCCTCTAGTGTTACTGCAACAATGCTCAGAACAAAGATCTGTATAACCTGTGTTCACGGGGATGTCCACCGCCTGTTATATCAGCCATGATGGCATCTTAAAAAAACTTGTGGAGGCGGTACTTAAAGATCCTCAGTTTCCCGTAATACTTGGTAGAGACTGGTCTGATAATAAAAGTGGTATAACACTTGCTGCTCCCAAACAATCAATAGGTCTAGTCATGGACGTTGAAACAGCATCCTCCGTTTCCTCAACACCGTGTTTACAGCCGTAGGAGAGACAGAACTCTGCCTGTAACAGTGACATGGAGACACCTGGGACATCGCGGAGCAATACGTCATCTTCAAGTGCCGTGCTGGCCCGGGCTGAAAACACGCCCCTTGAGGTTGAATCTGATCCTCTCACACGACTGCATTTTCAGTTTAAGCAGACTCCAGCTTCTTTTAAAAGGGAGCAATGGAAAGATGACTCCCTTAAATTCGCAAAAAATGCAGTCGTTCTGGTAGATGGCCATCACACACTGCATTCCATGCCATAAGATCCCCACTTTGTATCAAATAACGACCTTTTGTATCAGGTAGCACAACACGAGGGGGAGGTATGGTCCCTGCTGTTAGTATCACGGACTGACCAGCAACAAGTCTGTGAACTAGGACATACCCACTCCCTGGGAGCCCACTTGGGCCCCAAGAAAACACAAGAACTTATTAAGCTCCAATTTTTTTGGCCCGGGATTAATGAGGAGGTTCGCCACTTTTGCATGTCCTGTCCAGAATGTCAATTGTGGCAGATTCCTAGGAGGGGCCGTACTCTAGTACCCTTACCCCTGACTGATGTCTCATTTGAACGTATCGGTGTCAACCTGGTGGGATTCCTAGAACCCTCGCTCAGGGGACATAAATATATACTGGTCCTGGTAGATTATATATATCAGAAAAGGAGTGGAAGGTAGCAAAGCAGAGAATTCACTCGAGCTCCATATGCGCAAAACATAGAATTATTCAACTGAAAATTATGTATCAAGCTCATCTGTCTCGCTTAAAACTGTCCAAAATGTTTCCAGGGCAAGATCCAACCTGCGAACGCTGCACCCAAGCTCCTGCCTCACTGGGTCACATGTTTTGGGCCTGCACCAAATTAACATCATTCTGGACCAAGATTTTTAAGTGCCTTTCAGACAGCCTTGGTGTCACAATCCCTCCTAAACCATTAACAGCTGTGTTTGGTGTTCTTCCAGACGGACTTGAAGTTGAAAAGGACAAGGAAACGGTGATTGCATTCACTACACTTTTGGCACGCAGACTTATTCTGTTAAATTGGAAGAATCCTAACTCTCCTCTGATAAGTCAGTGGGAAACCGATGTTTTATATTATTTGAAATTGGAAAAAATCAAATTCTCAGTTAGAGGATCTGTACAAAATTTTTTCAAAACCTGGCAGGATCTGATCAATATTATTTTAGGATTAAAAGAAGGTTGGGAGAAGGAGGCACTCCCCTCTACAAATATACTGGAGTATATTGCGCAATTACACAATAGACTCACTAAAATTCGACCTATTCTTAAATCTCACATGGAGCAGGCGCAAGCAGCCCAGGTCCATTGCTATAACCATGGTACGTCTCTACGGGAGTTCTGCCCGGGAAGGAAACCATGGAAGGAAAGGGACACTGATCCCTCCTCTGGACAGCCCCGTTCACTCTTCGTTCATAAATTAGACCTTAACTTTGGTACTAATCTGACTCGCCTACAATGACAGGAGCTTGAAGCAGTCCTCCTGTCTGTCCCAGAGGTAGTTAGACACCAGGACGGACCTCCCTGGTTGCATATGACATTGTGATGAAACCCGTGGTCATTGTCCGAGAACACCCATATAAACTTCCCGAAGCAAAAAGAGCAGAAATGGAGTTGGAGATCAAATTAATGCTGGATCTAGGTGTGACAGAGGAGACTTATAGTCCCTTGTCCAGGCCTATCGGATTGGTCGCCAAGCCTGATGAGAGTTGGAGGTTTTGCAATGACTTCCATCAGCTTAACCAAGTCTCCCAATTCGACATATCCGATGCCGTGAGTGGACGACCTCCTTGAGCGGCTAGAACAAGCCAAATTTTTGACTACACTTGATATGACAAAGAGGTACTGACAGGCTCCCATAACAGACTCCACAAAGGAGAAGACTGCATTTAGCACCCCTAGTGGACACTGGCAATATCGTGTTCTTCCCCTCGGGTGGCATGGGGCACCCGTGGTTTTCCAACGTCTGGTGGATAAAGTGCTCAGTCCTCATAACTCATATAGTGCTGCCTACGTGGCCATTTATTCCAGCACCTGGAAGTAACACCTACAGCAGGTACAAGCTCTATAGCAGTCTTTAGCGGAAGTGGTCTTCGTATTAATTCGAAGAAATGTTTCTTTGGATTGGTTGAAGCCAAATATTTAGCCTACCTAGTTGACTGGGGTATGGTGCGGCCACAGTGTTCCATATTGATGCCATACTGAATTGGCCCCGTTCGATGACCAAGAGGCAGGTTCAGGCCTTTCTCAGTTTGGCGGGCTACTATGGTCGGTTTGTACCCAGTTTCCCTGAGTGACACCCTTGACTAATCTTATAAGGAAGGGGAAACCAAATCAAGTGATATGGGATGATACAACAGAAACTGCATTTAGTGACTTAAAGCAGGCCCTTACGTCGGCTCCAGTTTTGAAAGCACCTAACTTCTCTTTGCCTTTTACATGCTCCAAACGGACACTTCGGACATAGGACTTGGAGCTGTGCTGAGCCAAAGCATCGACAGAGTTGAACATCCTGTCATGTACCTAAGTCAGAAACTGTTGGACCAGCAAACCAAGTATGCGGGCGTGGAGCGGGAGGCTTTGGCGATTAAATGGATTATTACTCAGCTGAGGTACTACCTCTTGGGTCGCGAGTTCACTCTGGTGCCAGACCATGCGCCTTTACAGTGGATGGCCTTACACAGGGACTCGAAACCTGCGAGTCACAAGGTGGTTCTAGGACCTACAGCCATACAAGTTTTCAGTAGCTTATCGTCTGGGTGTCCTTCAAGCCAATGCCGATGCCTTTCCCGGAGTCACAACCTCTTAGCCAGGTATGCCCGGCCCGATGGGTCTGGGCTGAGGTACCGAGTCACACGTGCACATAGGTCGAAGTGGAATGGTCCAAGTGAAGGTAATTCCACGTCGGGGGTGGGGGGGTGCACTAAACCTTTCTCTGTTGTCTCGGCAGACCAAATGTGGGAAATTCTGCCTGATTTAACCTCAAAGACACTACTTCCGGTTCCGGTCCCAAAGCTGATGCCACTTACGGTTCCAGCCCCCAAGACTGATGTCACTTCCGGCTCTGGCCCCAAGACTGACATCACTTCTGGCTCTAGCCTTCGAAGACATCACTTCCGGCACCCTGCCTTAAATAACAGACCACTTCCTTCTCTGCTCAGTTCAATCATGGACTCCAAATAAATCACTTCAGTGTGACTTTTCATACCTGTTTTGCAGCAAGGGATAATATACGGGTGGCTGCACCAAACCTTTTAGTGTGTGTCAAGGCAGATTATTTCACAGTGTCTTTAACCTTTAATATATACTACTGAAGTACACTGGACCACTTATTCACAAAAGATGTTTGGGAATCCAGAATGAACCAGTATGTCATATAGTTGAAATGGAAACTTTAATAATAACTTAAGTGTCGGAAGAAAATACTTGTACTACATAGTTATTAGCTGACCAGATGATCCCAATGGACTGAGTGGTCTTTCTAATTTGTCAAACATCTTATCGTATGCCTTTACTCTTCATGGTAATTAAAAAAAAGATTGCACTACTAAGAAGACATGTGGTTTTAGAATAACCTGACAATATTTGCATTACTCTAATAGTGGACACCCAACAGTTATTGGGCTACTCTTGGTTGTCAGTAAACAGACCAGACAGTGCCCAGAAATCTATTCACTACTCAGTAACTCTTATGTAAGACAGATTTATAACAGGGAATTTTCAATTAGACTGAAAAATTAAAAAAAGAAAACATTACGTCCCCTTGGAGAACAACATCCAAGTGATTTGTCTGTTTGGCTATTGTCCTTTGTCTTATCAATCAAATATTAAACTATCCTTCTATTTTATATAAGGGTGTTTCTTAATAAACTAGTAGTCTGTATTTTAAAACTAGAATGGATGCGAGCTACTCATAGCCCAATTCACTAAACCCAACATTAAAAAAATTAAATAAGAAGCAATCTGAAGTTGTTTAATTAAGACACTATATCAGAGAAATACAGATAAAATTACCCAAACTTCACTAATATAGGTGGCTATAGGTAACTTTTTATAATATTGTATAGTACTAGTCAGAGTGCAATAGGGTTGTGCTGCCTTACAATGCAGGGTCCTTGGTTCATTTCCCTTTCTTATTATGGTGTATGTATAGAAGTTTTCATATACTTCTGCAATGACTATTTCTGTGTAGCTTCCTCATCCCAAAAATATTACAAGTTAGAATTTTTAACTCTCAATTGGCTCAGTATGAGTGGGGATGCAAGTATGCATGTGATGGCTTAGTCCCTGTTTTGTAGTGAAATGTTGGTCTATATCTCAACATCATCACTAGCAAACGTCCAATATAAAATACTATGTTGAGAAAATTGTTAAAGTATGAAAGTCAAACTCTTAAAAACAGTAGAAAACACTACATTTAAGAAAAACAATACCTTTTTCTTGGCTGCTAGACGATCATGTATTCCATTCTTCTCCCAGTGGGTATAAACACACTTTTCATATTCATAAGATGGAAAAAAGCACACCAAACCCCCTGGGACCACATTGCACAAGTTAGAAAGAATCCGTCCTGTTTCGTCCATCTGACAATAAAAGTTAAACTGTTAAGGACTTATTTATTCTTGGGCCATTTGAATTTGCTGTTCCTGAACTAATGTAACATTTATTTAGATCTATTCTTTCCAACATGCTTTACTATGACACTAAGTTCCTGTTATATCAACTTTTAACATGCAGCCTATCAATGAGTTTCTTACAGAATCAAACAGAAAACTTAAAAATGTTTTCACTAATTCAAATTATTGAGACTCAGAAGTAGATTAAATTATCTAGAAAAATTACTTACACATGATTAGCAGCCTTTACTCTCAATGAAGAGAGGTTTAATATGTGGAGAGGAAAGATTAACAATCTAACAGTTTAAATTATTTTTCTTTTTAAATCTGCTTTTTAGCAAGAACGATGCTCAAATGAATGCAACTTATTAAGTACGGTATACTGGTGTCAAAACTTTAAAATGCTAAAATATTATACAGTTGTAATGGAAATATAAATTAATTATGCATCAAAGTTTGTATGAAGTGTAATATAGTACAATATACTGTCTGTTATTAATCGTTACTTGTTGTATTTTCTATTCTTATTGTAAAATAATTAAATCTGCCCCTGAGATGTTCCTGACATTTGGGCTGATATAGCCACCATAGCCAATGACTGTATGCAGGAAGTTCTATATAAAGACATCTAGAAAAAGATGAGAGTTTGGACTGTGACGAATAAACAGCTTATAGATCTTCTACATGAAGGTAGAGGAATTTAAAGGTTGTTAACACAGTGGTGTTTAAGTTAAACACAGCGGTAGGAAACAGGTGGATTCATCCTGAAATTAGATAATGGGGAAGGCTGCCTGGTAGTGATAGGTGATTCGTGAATGATTCATTCTTTTTGAACAACTCTTTGCAGTGAATTATATGAACAGATTTGTGTGCACAAACAAATCAATTTAGAGGAGCTCAACAGGAATGCTAAAGTGCATGTCCATCCTTTCAGCGTGATGTCATCAGCATGTTTTGTTTCACTGATAGAAATGTTTAAAGCACATGCACAAGAAGCACCTAAATCATGAGTCTTCACTCATTAAATTTATGAATGAGTCACAACCCAAGAACCAGTCTAATGACTCGTTCATTTGATTCACTCATGCTTTGTTTAAGGAAATAACACAATGAAATATGAGTTTTCATGTTAAATATATAATGAATTATATATTTAAATATAATTAATTACACATAAATAATTAAATACAATGAATTATATATATATTAAGAAACAAAGATAAATGAATCAAACAAATCAAAATAGCTAGGGATGGGTGATAAAGCGATAATTAATAAAATAAAGATAAAGAAAAGATAATCACCACAAATTAACTTTTCCTCAATAGAAACTTAAGACATGGTTAAAAGAAAAGTCAATATAACTAATTCCATCCATGTTTTGATAGACAACATGAAAAGCCAATGATAATGAAAATAGCGCCACATCATATGGTTGGAATACAGTTACAGCCACGTCAGGCTAGGCTGACGCACAGAGCATGGAGCTGGGAGCAGCACACGTGCTAGTGTTTGGGTTGCAGCAGCCACATAAGTCAGTACAGAGAAAATGTCAACAGAAATTGTTAACAAAATCAGTGTTACTGAAGAAGACCCCCAACATACACAGCCCACGGCTCAAAAGATAAGGACTTTGTTGAAAAGAAGGGTCCAATGAATTTGGTAGTGTGGAGGTATCCATCCATCCATCCATTATTCAACCCGCTATATCCTAACTACAGGGTCACGGGTGTCTGCTGAAGCCAATCCCAGTCAACACAGGGCGCAAGGCAGGAAACAAACCCCGGGCAGGGCGCCAGCCCACGGCAGGGCCCACCCACACACACACCAAGCACACACTAGGGACAATGTAGAATCGGCAATGCACCTAACATGCATGTCTTTGGACTGTGGGAGGAAACCTAGAGTACCCGGAGGAAAACCACGCAGACACGGGGAAAACATGCAAACTCTACGAAGGGAGGAGCCAGGAAGTGAACCCGGGTCTACTAACTGCGAGGCAGCAGCGCTACCCACTGCGCCACCATGCCACCCTGTGTGGAGATATTTTGGCTGTTTAAAGTTTGACAAGAAGAAGAGTAGCATACACTGCAAATTGGGTCAAAAGCATGTTCCCACAAAGACAGTTATCACCACTAATCTTTTGTCCCATCTAGTGTCATCCTTTAGACCATGCACAATGCAAGACTTTGCAGACCCAGACCTAAGCAAGTGGTGCTAATGGGGATTTCTTGTGCCTTTCTTTTTCTGACTTGGAGCATAAGCTGGCCACAACTGAGTGAACATGTCATTTTTTGTTTATGTTCGCCCTCATTTACATTTGAAAGCTGCTTGAATTTGTACTGAGGATATATACCAAATGTTTTTTGTCTATTTATTTTTAGGTTTGTTTCCCAAACATTTAAAACAGTTTATTATTATACCTATTTTATTTATCTGGAATATAATTGTATAACGTTCTACAGTACATTTGTCATGTTTGACTTCTGACAGAAAATAATGTTTATACCAAAATTAACCTTATATCTTCTCATCTCACTTAGGAATAAAAAGCTTGTCAAGCTTGACAGAAATAATAATTTGATTTATATTGTGATATGTATCAATATCGATGGATATGAAAAAAAAAGTACTAATTTTTTTTTTCCATATCCCCCATCCCTATCTTAGCATAATGTAATTGTTCATTTTTAAATTTATGTGTTGCTATGCAGTAACTTTGGGAAAGTGGATTTGGATTGACTGATAGCGTTTCAGCTATAGAGTTCAGGTATTTATTTATTCTGTAATTTTAAATTGCCTCTAATATTAAAGCCGATCAGTTGACATTGCTCCTTTTCCTAACTGGAGCGAAGTTAACAAAAGTGATTACAAAATCTTCTACTGATTAAACACTTAATTTTAGGTTGAACATGAAAATGCATGGTATACATTACTATCATACAAGATTGAAAGGATGTGCAAACGCAAACAGTTCCACAGAGGACAACAGAAAAAGCCCGATTGTAATGTAAAATAGAAGATAAAGTCTATTAATTAAGACTAAATGGACAGTAACTGTCTACACCATTAGAAAATGAACACATTTTGAAATCCAGGGTCACATGTGAGGGGGTTGGGCTGGAGTGTCCTGAGGCTATCCCAGTAGCAAAGGGTGTAAGCCAGGAACAAACCATGTTCAGAGCACCACTCTATCACAGGGCCCACTCTCCCACCAAACAATTACTTATATCAGGATTTGGAACAGAAACTTGAACCCTGTGCAAGCCTCCATGGACTGAGCTGAGTACCTTAGGTCTATGAAATTAAAAATGAGTAGTCACATACTGCCCTTAAGTATCAATTACAATATCAATGTTAAGTAACACATGCCATGTTGCATCACAGCCCATGTTTCAAAATAAATGCTTCATAGCCTTTGTTTTTAAAAAGAACATTTGCTTAAGCTTTCAAGCATTTATGAAATTTCAGATTTTCAACTTAATCGTCATCTGTTGTGTCTTAACTTCAATATTCCTTTACCTGTTATGCAGCAAAGTACATACTCTTTACATTTATGTACTACAAAGCATAAAAAAAAAAAGTTCCAGAACAAATACCATTTGAGGAGTTTCGCGGTTATGAAAGGTGAATTCCAGTTTCTGTCCTGAGGGACCACTGCTCAAAATTATGGGAAGAATATTATCTGGTGGAATCACGTGACCTACAAGTCAGAAAAACATTCAGCATGGTGTTAGACAGTAATAAGCATGGATAGTGCATAATAAAATATTTGTACGGAGGCCAGGCAGACTACTGAGGGAGATGACAGAAATAATGGAGGCATATGACTAAGACATAAGACTGGGAATGACCAAAATTCTTCAGAGAAAATAATGAGAGAGAACAGACAGAAAAACCATAGAGCAGGTAAGAAAACCATTCTAGCTTTATAAAGAAAACTAGAGGGGTGGGAATTCTCATACATAGAACAGTTCCATTTGTAGCATCAGAGGTAGTGTCGGACCCTGAAGGGAGATATGTGATGGTCATGGGCAACTTATATAACAGTAAAATGATTTTGATAAATGTTTATGCACCCAATGTTGATGATAAGGAATTCATGCAAAATCTATTTGCATCCATTCCCAATGTGAACACTCATAAAATTATAATGGCTGGGGACTTTAATTGTGTTTTAAATCCACTCTTAGATAGGACTCCTGTGACAGGGGGGACGACATCTAATACTGCAAAGATAATTACACAGTTTTTAAATGATCACAACTTATCAGACCCCTGGAGGTTTCTTAACCCAAACTCAAGAACATATTCGTTCTACTCACCAGTGCATTATAGCTACTCAAGAATTGATTATTTTTTTATAGATAATAATTTCCTGCCTACAATTAAATCATACAAATATGACACAATTGTTATCTCTGACCATGCCCCTCTAGTCTTGGAGCTAAAATCATTAAGCCCCTCACACTCACCTCGCAGATGGCGTCTTAACCCTCTTTTATTGGCAGACGAGAACTGCACAGAATTTATATCCAAACAAATCAGCTTCTTCCTAGAGACAAACACGTCCACAGAGGTTTCTGCAGGAACACTCTGGGAAACTTTAAAGGCCTTCTTAAGAAGCCAGATTATTTCATATCTTTCCCATAGAAATAAATTAGAAACCAAGAACGTGTCAGAGCTAAGAAATGAAATTACTAGAATAGATGAAGAACAAGCCAGGCGTCCAAGTGAAGCTCTTCACAGGAAAAGGCAGGCCCTGCATACAGAACTTAACATCTTAACAACTAAAGAAACTGAACAACTTATTTATAAGTCTAGACAGCATTACTATGAACACGCAGAAAAAGCTAATAAGCTTTTAGCTCAACAAATTCATAAACAAGAAGTTCACAATGCAACACCAGTAATCACCAACAAGAATGGAGAAGAAATCATCGACCATAATAAAATAATGCACACATTTAGAGATTACTATAAGTCTTTACAGTGATCCCTCGCTATATCGCGCTTCGCCTTTCGCGGCTTCACTCCATCGCGGATTTTATATGTAAGCATATTTAAATATATATCGCGGATTTTTCGCTGCTTCGCGGGTTTCTGCGGACAATAGGTCTTTTAATTTCTGGTACATGCTTCCTCAGTTGGTTTGCCCAGTTGATTTCATACAAGGGACGCTATTGGCAGATGGCTGAGAAGCTATCCAGCTTACTTTCTCTCTCTCTCTCTCTTGCGCTGACGTAGGGGGGTGTGAGCAGGGGGGCTGTGTGCAGCTGCTTCCTGAAGGACAGGCTGCACGGAGCTTCGCATACTTAAAAGCTCAAAGGGCACGTATTGATTTTTTTTATCTGTCTCTCGCTATCTCTCTCTCTCTCTCTCTCTCTCTCTCTTCCTGCTCCTGACAGAGGGGGTGTGAGCTGCCGCCTTCAACAGCTTTGTACCGGCGGTGCTTCGCATACTTAAAAGCCAAAAAGCCGTATTGATTTTTTTTTGACTGCTTGCTTTGCACTCCTTTGAAAAGGAAGATATGTTTGCATTCTTTTAATTGTGAGACAGAACTGTCATCTCTGTCTTGTCATGGAGCACAGTTTAAACTTTTGAAAAAGAGACAAATGTTTGTTTGCAGTGTTTGAATAACGTTCCTGTCTCTCTACAACCTCCTGTGTTTCTGCGCAAATCTGTGACCCAAGCATGACATTCTAAAAATAACCATATAAACATATGGTTTCTACTTCGCGGATTTTCCTATTTCGCGGGTGGCTCTGGAACGCAACCCCCGCGATGGAGGAGGGATTACTGTATATTCCACTGAGCCCAAAGAAGACAACACGCAATCTAATGCATTTCTGGATAATTCACAAATACCACAAATAGATGCTTTAAGTGCTGAGGAACTGGATAAACCTCTAACGCTAACAGAATTACTAGACGCTATAAAGTCACTACAAAGCGGGAAATCATCAGGCCCTGATGGTTACCCCGTAGAGTTTTATAAGAAATTCTCCACTCAGCTAGCTCCACTCTTATTGGTAACATTTACAGAAGCTAAAGACCACCAAATACTACCTCAAACATTTCGACAAGCATTAATCACCGTCTTTCCTAAACAAAATAAGGACTTGTTACAATGTGCATCATATAGACCAATTTCACTCCTGAATAATGATGTTAAGATACTCTCAAAAATTCTAGCTAGAAGGATGGAGAAAGTGCTGCCCTCGGTAATATCACAAGATCAAACTGGATTTATTAAAGGCCGACATCTATCTTCAAATCTCCGACACTTGTTTAATGTTATATATTCACCAGCAAAATCAAACACCCCAGAGATATTATTATCATTAGACGCAGAAAAGGCATTCGACATGATCGAATGGAATTACCTTTTCACTGCATTGGAGAAATTTGGGTTTGGCCCGAATATTTGTGCTTGGATCAAACTACTGTATACCAGTCCAGAAGCTTCAGTTTGTATTAATAACATTTGCTCAGACTACTTTAAACTAGAACGTGGTACCAGACAAGGATGTCCCTTGTCGCCACTGTTGTTTGCAATCGCTATTGAACCACTGGCGGTTCACTGCCGAAATTCTTATCAGATAAAGGGGATTGTCAGAGAAGGACTGGAACAGAAAATTTCTCTATATGCAGATGATATGCTCTTATATATATCGGACCCAGAAAACACTGTCCCTGCTGTTTTAACAGCACTAACAGAATTTCAAAAGATATCTGGTCTTAGAATTAATCTGAATAAAAGTATACTCTTTCCAGTGAATTCACAAGCATATAATATTAAATTAGACACCCTACCTTTTACCATAGCAGATCAGTTTAAATACCTAGGGGTAAATATCACAAGTAAACATAAAGCTCTTTATCAACAAAATTTTGGCGTCTGTATGGAAAAAATTAAGCAAGACTTGCATAGATGGTCAACCCTTCATCTCACTCTAGCCGGAAGAATTAACATTGTTAAGATGATTATCCTTCCTAAACTTCTCTTTTTATTTCAAAACATTTCAATATATATCAATAAATCGTTTTTTAAACAGTTAGATTCAATAATAACCTCATTCATTTGGAACTCAAAACACCCACGTATCCGAAGAGCGACCCTACAAAGACCTCAGGCAGAAGGTGGCATGGCTTTACCTAATTTTCAGTTTTATTACTGGGCAGCAAACATACTAGCCATAAAAACCTGGACACAAATAAATGCACATACACAGGCTTGGTCCGCAATAGAAGTAAAATCCTGTAGTACTTCTTTATATTCCCTGCTCTGCTCTCCAATAAATGAAAGTTATCGCAAATATACTAATAACCCAATTGTGCTTTACTCACTCAGAATATGGAACCAAATTAGGAAGCATTTTAAGATGGAAAATCTTTTATCAGTGGCACCTCTGCAAGAGAACCACCTCTTTCAACCTTCGCAAGTATATCCAGTTTTTAATACCTGGAAAAGTTTTGGGATTAAAATGCTCAGAGATCTTTATATAGACAACATATTTACATCTTTTGAACAATTACGTTCAAAATTTAACCTCCCAGCTACACATTTCTTTTACTATCTTCAAATTAGAAATTTTGTTAAACAGAAATTGCCCGATTTCCCCCACCTTGCACCCTCCACACTGCTGGAAAAAAGACTGCTCAATTCCGAGGAAACAAACACTATTTCCGCAATATATAAAATCTTATTAGAGTCCCTACCTTTCAAAGATCCAAGAGGACATTGGGAAGAAGATCTCTTAATCAATATATCAGAAAAGGAGTGGAAGGTAGCAAAGCAGAGAATTCACTCGAGTTCTATATGTGCAAAGCATAGAATTATTCAACTAAAAATTATATATCGAGCTCATCTGTCTCGCTTAAAACTGTCCAAAATGTTTCCAGGCCAGGATCCAACCTGCGAGCGCTGCAACCAAGCTCCTGCCTCACTGGGTCACATGTTCTGGGCCTGCACCAAACTAACATCATTTTGGACAAAAATTTTTAAGTGCCTCTCAGACAGCCTTAGTATCACAATCCCTCCTAACCCACTAACAGCTGTGTTTGGTGTCCTTCCAGATGGACTGGAATTGGAGAAGGACAAGCAAACGGTGATTGCATTCACTACACTCTTGGCACGCAGACTTATTTTGTTAAATTGGAAGAATCCTAATTCTCCTCTTATAAGTCAGTGGGAAACCGATGTTTTATATTATTTGAAATTGGAAAAAATCAAATTTTCAGTTAGAGGATCTGTACAAAATTTTTTCAAAACATGGCAGGATTTAATCAATATTATTTTAGAATAAGAGAAATAACTATTATTGCATTTAACTCCCTTCTCCATCTCTTATTTATATAGATATTTACTTCTCCCCTTCTTTTGTCTAATGTTGCCTTATTAAAAAGCTTAAAGAAATTTTCCTTTAGCTAAGCTCTCCTTCTCAGGGGTGGGTTTGATTCGTTTTCAAATTTGTTGGGTTATAAATTGATCTGTTTGTATGGAATGATTACAATGAAAATTAATAAAATAAAAATATTAAAAAAAAAAAAAAAAACATCATATACAGTTTAAGATGCTGGACAACTGATAAATCGCACGCAGACAGTAGCTGACAAACAAAGATGAATTTTAATTTGAACAAAAGATAAGTGAAACAAATAATGTCTCCCACATACAAACCTTTGTAAGGGACAGCCGGCATCCAACCCAACTAGGACGCCTAAAAAATGGAAGGATGGGGGAAGGTAGCTTCTTTAGGGCACTGCCTTCCACTGGAACGCTAGACAGCAGCTCCCCTGAATTGCAGCGGTGCCCCTGATTCCCACAAAGCACCATTGGATTTGGAATTATTTATCTCAGCCCTGCTGGTACCGCCAGGGGCTGCTGTGAAAATGGAGGAGCCGTATGGCATGTGGTTTCCACTTAACCCGGAAGTGCTTGTAGACCATGTGGGCGGAAGAGCAGGAGCACTTCCAGGTTGGTCAATATAAAAGGACTTGCCGGACTCACAGGGACAAGTCAGAGTCGGAAAGTGGAGGACAAAACTTGCGAGGAGGAGTGGAGGCGAAGAGAAAGAGAGAAGAAGAAAGAACGACTGTGTTGTATTGTGCTGTAATTTTGGTGCTTTGTACTGTGCTGCTGTGGGAAAAGAAAAAGAAAAGCGCTTTCCCACTTAAAATAAAGGCATGCTGTGTGATAAGACTGGGCTCTGCATTTGTCTGTGTCGGAGTTGGGGAGCTGTACGGCCCCGGGTGGTCCACACCTTCTATAATTGGAATTTTTCTGTCATTGTACCTGAATCTTATCAAAAGCTGAAGAAAAAAAAAAATCCTCCACTATTATTTATGAAGTGTGCAGCTTCTACATTTCATTGAACTGATAAATGCTTTTCTAAAGATGAGCCAAATTAGGTAAAAAAAAAAAAAAAAAAAAAAAAAAAAATCAGGAAATTATTTAACATTTTATATTGTTTTAGAAGCTTTAATATACTTTTAAGGCAACACACTGAGGGAATGGAATTGTATGGTACATTTTGACAACCAAGTTTCAGTATTTTTGTAAACAACTGTTTCCCTGGTAATATTATAATTTTAAACATCTGAAATCTTACCATCTGCCTTCTTAATATACTAAATGCTAACAGCACTGCCAAGTCACCTCTAGAGTTGTGTAAGCTATGTAACTTCACCTTATGATTTAGTACCAAGACAGTCTATAGCTATTCTGTGAACATAACAGCGATTTAAAGCATTTTAATGAGCAACACTAAACTGTTTTAAGGAATAAAAAAGCTTACTGTAAAATTTAACTGATGTTGGTTTTTCTTACCTGTTATCTCTGTGACAAAGCCCTGAGAAGGGCACTGTGAACATTTGACAATTCCCTTTATTTACACAGTACACATAATCAGTTCTTTAAGGAATGTCCATTACCCAAATCAAGTTTACTGTCTAGGACTGTCTTTCAAGAAAGCTAATCTTTTCTCCTTTTCTTTTTAAACTGCTGTTTCTAGATTTACAGTACAATTGCAAAAAAATTCCCTGTTGCCCAGAAACCTCAATAGTGGTAAGATAATATAATGCTGGTTGATGTTTTTGGGATATTTTTGGGGAGTTGTCTATAACATACTTCTTCATACTGCGTGAAAGGTTCTTTAAATCTTCAGTTACTTTATCATTCTATAATCTAGCCAACTAGATTTCCACTGTATGTTTCACCATTGCTACATGCTTTACATATGCACATTAAATACACATGTATATTATGTACAGTACACTGAAGCAGTTAAATACTAAACTTAATTTTCTGCACTTTTGCAGACAATCTCTATCATTTAGACTATCTGCTAAATTTCTAAACAATTTCTGAGGATAGTCAACTAGCCACTTACAGAGTAGAGTATGTTTAATCTGCCCAGTTAATACAAAGTATTTTTCTCTTATTTTGATGCAAGTTTAAATATGACCACAGGGGCAAGAAAATATATACAGTACACTGCATAAAAGAATTATTATTATTATAATTTTAAATTATTTTGTCTTTAATTACTTATAGAATATTATTGATAACACAATCAGAACTCTGTATGTATTGATTTATCATATTAACAGATTATTTAAATATATAATAAGTTGCTAAATGTTGCTACCTGATATCTCTGTATCATTAAATTGCAATTTCTTATTTGAGAAGATTCAGCCAGCTAAATAAAAACAGGTTATAGCCATTAGTTGCTATAATTAACATTGACCTTATTTAAGGTGTTTCATTCCACCAGTTTTTGTCACTAAACATGGAAGTTTAGATAGTACTTCTGTATTGAGAGACTGCAATTGTGGTCTTCATTTTTTAAAAACAGTAACTTAGCTATAATGGGGATTACAAGACCTAACCTTCTAAAGAAAGCTTTTGTCAGGGTGCTAAAGTTAATGTACCTGTTATTTAAGTCAGGGTGTATATCACCCTTAAATTTGAACGGCTTAACACAGATATTAATAGGAGTCTGTTGAGGTGAACATCTGCCTTTGGATTCCTGCCTTCTGCAGGAAACATACTAGAGAGACAAAGGTTAAGTAGTCATTACGTCCCTTTTACATCTACAGTATATGTCTTGTCTCTTGATTGCCTTAAATTTTGCTGTTTTCAACTTTGATCATATGCTCTTCCTTTTTTAAGTACATTTGTAAAGGAATATGTGCAATTTTAGCAACACAATTTGCGTTATAGGATCCATCTATCCATCCTCTTCCGCTTATCCGAGATCGGGTCGTGGGGGCAGCAGCTTAAGCAGAGATGCCCAGACTTCCCTCTCCCCGGCCAATTCTTCTAACACTTTCGGGAGAATCCCGAGGTGTTCCCAGGCCAGCCGGGAGACATAGTCATTAGACATTATAGGATCTTCTTTTTTTAATCTACTTGCTTGGATACTATCAGCTTTTATCGATCAAGTTATTTGGAAGTTCTTCTCAACACACACTCTATAGGCTTGTTAATAAGAAAATGCACATTTTACTGATATGGGCAGGGCTGAATTAAGGAATGTGTGGGCAGGAAGGGAGTGGATGGGAAACATAAGCTTGCAATTTTCAGTTTTGTTGCTGCAAATTATAATAAAAGAAACAAACAAAAAAAAAAAACTCCCCGAGTTGCAAAAATTGAATGCTGTCGCAAACGAAGCACCAAACCAGAACTGCTTGGCAGTAACAGAATTACTAAAAACGAGATCCTGTACATTTATACTATCCATCAATGTTTAAATCTTCAAGGATTTGTCAACTTTAGGATTACTGGAACTGTACATATTCTATACATTTCCTGGTCAGAATCTCCATCAGGTGCCAACAGTATCTCTAACAGTAGTGAGTTGGGATGTCAGTTCACTATATTAAACTAATAAAGATCTACAAATTAATTCATATAAATGAAGTTTAGAGAAGTCAATTCACTAAAAGCCTGCCTTCATAAATTGGGAGGAATACAAAATTTCCAGGAAAAACCCAAGCAAACTCAGAAGGAATTCTGCACAGAGGGCAAATCACCATATGTTTTGAACTCTGGCATAGCGGCCATTAAACAGGAAAGTTGTCTACTGTGGAAATATGCTGTCCCATTATTTCTGATGAGCGCCGTTTACCATTTTTGATATATATTTTGTTCACTGAAAAAGCCCTATCAAAAGCAATATTTCAATTAAAAAATACATAAAAGCATTGTGTGCAATTTTATAAAGGAACGATTTGATTCTATAAATTAAGCTAGTTTTTTCCGCAATTACTTCAGATTTAAATGCAATTGTATATGTACTGTTAACACTTTTAATGAGCTTCTGTAGAAACCTGCTATTTAAGTTAAACTATTTTTTAAATTACGTCCTGTTAATGGCAAAACAGATCAAAAACTTAAGACACAAAGATTATTATCCATCCATCCATCCATTCTCTTCCGCTTATCCGAGGTCGGGTCGCGGGGGCAGCAGCTTGAGCAGAGATGCCCAGATTTCCCTTTCCCCGGCCACTTCTTCTAGCTCTTCCGGGAGAATCCCGAGGCGTTCCCAGGCCAGCCGGGAGACATAGTCCCTCCAGCGTGTCCTGGGTCTTCCCCGGGGCCTCCTCCCGGTTGGACGTGCCCGGAACACCTCCCCAGGGAGGCGTCCAGGAGGCATCCTGATCAGATGCCCGAGCCACCTCATCTGACTCCTCTCGATGCGGAGGAGCAGCGGCTCTACTCTGAGCCCCTCCCGGATGACTGAGCTTCTCACCCTATCTTTAAGGGAGAGCCCAGACACCCTGCGGAGGAAACTCATTTCAGCCGCTTGTATTCGCGATCTCGTTCTTTCGGTCACTACCCATAGCTCATGACCATAGGTGAGGGTAGGAACATAGATCGACTGGTAAATTGAGAGCTTTGCCTTATGGCTCAGCTTTTTCACCACGACAGACCGATGCAGAGCCAGCATCACTGCGGACGCCGCACCGATCCGCCTGTCGATCTCACGCTCCATTCTTCCCTCACTCGTGAACAAGATCCCGAGATACTTGAACTCCTCCACTTGATGCAGGATCTCGCTCCCAACCCTGAGAGGGCACTCCACCCTTCTCCGGCTGAGGACCATGGTCTCGGATTTGGAGGTGCTGATTCCCATCCCAGCCGCTTCACACTCAGCTGCGAACCGATCCAGAGAGATCTGAAGATCACGGCCTGATGAAGCAAACAGGACATCATCATCTGCAAAAAGCAGTGACCCAATCCTGAGTCCACCAAACTGGACCCCCTCAACACCCTGGCTGCGCCTAGAAATTCTGTCCATAAAAGTTATGAACAGAATCGGTGACAAAGGGCAGCCCTGGAGGATTATTAACTATATAAAAAATATATTTAAAAATACAACTTTCTTATTAAACCCCCACACCTAAACTTCCAACTAATTACCAAGTTAAAACAGATATTTATAAAATGATCATTTCAAAGTAAAATCATTTGAATGATTTCTTTATCTTTGAAAGAACAAATATGACTCTATAAGAAAAATTGCAGTAATGATTAGGTTGCTGAACAACCTTATTTTTACATTTATGTCCAACTTAAAACTCACAGTATGCTCACAGGTGTTGTAAATCTTCACCTATTATATTCCTCACCCAAATTTTTGTATCTGTGTGATGAGTAGTATAACTTTATATAAAATACTAGTAACACTCACCACAAGAGAATTCAGCAATGCGGTCAGGACTCAAACCTGCTGAAAACAGCAATTGCTCTTTGAAATCAGCTATCTGAAATGAAGAACAAATAACATGAAGTAGAAACTGGACATAAAGCTGTACCTTTAGTTATCAGTTTTTCTTTAATGATCTCCTTGACAGTATCTTCTTGAGTTTTAATTCATTTAAGCCTTTCTAAAATCAGTCACTTTATACATTACTCTGGATAAACACTTTTCCCAAATATACATGTACAGATGATGTACAGCTTGTTTTGATACAGACCACTAAATCTAACAGTTACTCTAGCTTAGCCAGGGTCTTTATGTTTTGTTCCATAACCATTTTCAATCTCTTATACTGCTATTTTTATTGATTTTAGTTATGTGGTAAGCTACAGGATTGTAAACTGAATATAAAATCTTTTCAAATGTAAAAAAAGAACACAACTTCAGTGTAGTATTTACTTACAGGCTGCATAGTTCCACCAGCAATTATAACTGCTCTGCATTCTTTCAGTACGTCTGAGAAATAAACAGCCGGGTTCAGGAGCAGAAATTTCAAGAAGCTCTGAGCTACAGTACCTACAACAAAAAAACTAGCACATAAGCAGCAAAGAACACTTTGAACAATCTATTATAACACTGTATCTGGCAAACTAAAATTATTCTGCACCCATTAAATCTTATTACACTAACATTCTAAACATCATCTTCAAATTAAACTATGCATTTTCTCAATGTGGGTGCAGAAATTATGGTCAGTGGGCCAGATCCAGGTCGTCAAATAAAATCTTTCAGTAGCTCTCCAGTAGCACAGTTCTCTCCTCCTTTTTAATTAGCATAACTTCACACACACTTTCATATATTTTGATTCAAGGTCTTTTATTTAGCCGTGTTTACACAAGAAAGCATGAAATTTACCTTCTCAGTTGCATCCAATAAAATTAAAAAAAGCAAACAGTGACCAGATCAGGTTAAAACTTACACAGAAATTCTAAAATATTTATATCATTTGAAAACCAGATTTTTTGCTATTTCTAGCAGTTTGATTTTGTATATTTAGGTAAAAGGTTACATAGGAAAACTCTAAACTTCTGGAATTATTTTTGTATCTCTGATAATCCTTGTTAAAAAGATATGACACTGGTAAGAAAGGAATTTCTAGAGCTTTTTGTGCTTGCTTAAAGCAAATATCCTCCCTGATTTATTGACGTTAAGCTCTGTATGTAATGGGTGTCTGTCATCAGTTGAGATGATTTCCAGTTTTTTCAACATTGCCCTCTGACACACACTTACCAGATCATCTATGTCAGCCCCAATAATTTTAACTGCATGTTTGGTAAACCGCTTGAGCTTTTTTAAAAATTTGGTTTGTCAGACCACTAAACCAGGCAATGAAGATAACCTGGATCACACTGTGGTAAAATGACACTCCACTTTATATAGTCTGAGTTTACAGGGGAAAAAAAAGTGCCAATTTCATTAACAGTGTAAGTTATTTGTATATATACAGTAGACCCCTGCGAAGTTGCAGTTCAGGGTTCGCGGACTCAATCGTTCGCGGATATTTTCTTAGAACCTAACTATTAATTGTTAGCGGAAAGTGCAAATATCCTCCGCAATTTTTTAATTCCTTTTTTCATGGCAATACTGTGCTGTAGGGAGAACAGGAAGCAACCGCTGAGGGAAACATGGTTTGGGATGGTGAAAGTAGCCAATCTAAGAGTGTTATTCATTTCTCCTTGCTGCTGATTGACTGCTGCCATGTGACGCGTCTCCAGGTGAGTGGGTTTACCACCGTGGTTTGGGATGGTGAAAGTAGCCAATCCGAGAGCGTTATTCATTTCTCCTTGTTGATGATTGACTGCTGCTTTGTGATGCGTCTCCAACGGAGTGTCCTCATGTTTTCCATTTTGTTATTGTTTTGTTATTTTTAAACGCACACGATGTCGCCGAACCGCTCTGCACCTTCTAAGGCTTCTGGAACTGAGCCTAAGCACCAGAAGAAGTTTAAAACACTTCAGGAGAAGGTTGATTTGCTCCGGGAACTAAAAAGTTATGCTGCAGCAGCGAGCAACTATGGCATTAATGAACGCACCATATGCTACATAAAGAATAATACATTTGACTGTATTTTAATTAAATGAAATTATTATTCATTTAGGGCGGCACGGTGGCGCAGTGGGTAGCGCTGCTGCCTCGCAGTTGGGAGACCTGGGGACCCGGGTTCGCTTCCCGGGTCCTCCCTGCGTGGAGTTTGCATGTTCTCCCCGTGTCTGCGTGGGTTTCCTCCGGGCGCTCCGGTTTCCTCCCACAGTCCAAAGACATGCAGGTTAGGTGGATTGGCGATTCTAAATTGGCCCTAGTGTGTGCTTGGTGTGTGGGTGTGTCCTGCGGTGGGTTGGCACCCTGCCCAGGATTGTTTCCTGCCTTGTGCCCTGTGTTGGCTGGGATTGGCTCCAGCAGACCCCCGTGACCCTGTGTTCGGATTCAGCGGGTTGGAAAATGGATGGATGGATGGATATTATTCATTTACATTTAAATGACAGCGCATACCAAAGAAAACGTGCTTGCATGAATTACAGTACGTATAGCGGTAACATCAGTATTTTACATTCTAGCACAGCGGGAGACATAGCAGTACAGTACTGTACAGTAGATGGGTTTAACTTTACATTCTGTTTTTAGGTAATGTATTAAGGTAATTTTTTAGGTAATGTATTAATGTATTAAGCTGAGTTTGCAACGAAATTAAAGTGCCTTGGGGGCATACTGTATTTAGGGTTGAAACTAGAAAAATAGGCATTTTTTAAACCACATCCAAAAGTCGCGGTTTTTCACAATTCTCGGGTGATCTAGGAACATAACCTCTGCGAATTTTGGAGGTATACTGTATTCCAGTTAAGACTTTAATATTAAGACTTTTTTTTTTTTAATTAGTTTTTAAGTATTTAGATTCAGTTAGTACTTCTACCTCCTCACCTAGATCAATGATAGATGAATGTGCAGATTTCTACCTCTTCAAGTCAAATATTATTTCTTTGGTCTTTTTGACATTTACAGATTTGGTATAATACATAGAACAATCGAACATAAAACAATTATAAAAGCTGTGACCTGTAGCTCAGGAGTAACATCTTAATATTTTACAATACTAGGGGGCTCTGCCCCTGCTCGCTTCATTCGTCAACCCCCGGGTAGGTGCTACGTGCTAGCCACTTTGCGGCTCTGCCGCTCGCGTATGGGGAAGCGGATGTACAATTTAAACAAATTGTTATTTTCATGGGAATTGTTACATATGCATAAAATATACCTATTTTACATTACAGCGAGTAATTAACCATAGTAAAAGAATAATAAAACGTAATAAATTAAAAGAAAATTTTGTTTCATGTTGTGTTTCAGGTTGCGTTATACGTTGTCATTCTGTTTGGCTTTGTAATTAACACTCAAATACTTTTTAAACTTACACTTTTACTGTAAAACTTCAGTAAAAACAATATTTGGAGTTAACTTTTTGTCAATATTGCACTGAATTTTGATTCTGTGATTGGAGTTACATCATGAAAACGCAACGTATAACTGCCTGTGAGTGAATATAGTTTCTTTCTCTCCAATAAATAAACTGACGTTTTGGAATGTTTGTCCCTGTGATTTGTTAATTGTCATAGCAAAAGCTATTCTAACAGGAAACTGTAAACGTTTTAATACAAATGGCATATCAAGATCTCCTTTGGTGTCTAATGTTATCCACGGAAGATGTACTACATTACCTTTCTTGTCGCCTGTTAAAATTTAAAACGCAATAACATTTACATGCTTCTTTCAACAGTAATTTGGCAGGTGGAAGACCGGACGGTGTTAACGGTTGTAGATATTCTATGGGATATTGTAAGTTTATGTTTTCTTCCACAACATCACCACCAACTGCTTCAGCATACTCTATTGATACACATTTAACCAATTTGCTGTGTAATCGATCGACAATTTTCGCGTTAATTTGTTTGATTTCATTGTTTCTCGGTGCTAGGATTGCCTGTGTACTCATTTCTTCTGTTGATAACCCTTCGGGATGAAATTCTTCAGTATGATTTGGACATAATAAGTCGTCTTTTATTGGGAACTTAGTGAAGAAAACACCAAAATTTATAAGAGTTGAGAATGCAGAAAATGTGTCGGACAAAAGCATTCAAGCGAAGGAGAGGTGAGAGGACCATGGGCGTGGGCTGTTAACTGTAAATGGATAAGTGGAGGGCGGGACTTGAAAAAAAATTTCTTGACAATAGTCTTGTCTCAAGATTTTCTTTTATAATAGAGAGATTAATATTATAATTCTAATCAATGGAATGTTGTTTACTGATATTGACCATTTACCTTATAAATTGACAATCCACAGAATAATTATCAAAAAAATGATTACTACGAGGGCAATCCCAAAAGTAAGGTCTCCAAAGCAGTGGGGACGTAGAGAAACTGTTTGTACGGCTGTTGGCCACACTGTTGTGATTGGTGCTTCCTCCAATCCCAAACAAGCATGTGCAGCTTCGCTGGGATGCTCAATCTTGGCTTGGCAGCCCTTGAAAATGGAGCTCCCGTTGAACGCTACTGCCAAGTGCAAAGTTCGCGCAGGAGACCGTCAATTTCTGACGAGACAGTCGCGAAGGTTGAGGAAAACATGCGTAAAGATCGGCGGTTGGAACTTCATCACCCACCCACCCTATAGTCCGGACTTGGCACCCAGTGACTACCACCTGTTCCCTAAGTTGAAAGAACATTTGTCCGGAAGGCGATTCTACTCCAATGAAGAGGTGAAAGATGAGGTTCAACGCTTCCTGAAGGACATGGCGGCGAGCTGGTATGACATGGGCATTCTAAAACTACCACAGCGTCTACAAAAATGCATCGACCGAAATGGCGATTATGTAGAAAAATAAATAAGTCTTTAACCTTTAAAATGATGTAAACATTATAGAAAATAAATGGTTGTTTGTATTTCAAAAAAAAAAAAATAGGAGACCTTACTTTTGGGATTGCCCTCATACATATAATAATAGAAACAGAAAAACTCGTGGCTGGTATGCACAGGAATTTGCATGCCAATTTACTCAGCGTCAGAAAGTTAACTTTGTGCACTAGGGCTGTTATATTTGCCAAAAAATATTCAAATTAAAATAAGTAAATATTTGAATATATTTGAACTTCGGTTAACTCAACTTTGTCCTCAATATTTTGAAGAAGAAAATCTCCATGCACTGGTACACAAAAAAAAAAAAAAAAAAAAAAAAAGAAAGAGGGGACCAAAAATACTTGCAAGAAACAATATAAGCTGCACACCCATGTTCATGTGTGCACGGATGTGAAAAAATGCAAGATTCTAAGCACCTGAAGAAAGTTATGCGCCCCTGCATTTCTCTGGCTTTGCTAAAGACAATATAGCATACATCCATGTCACAGCTTTACCATTATTAGATTATTGCGAATTGTGAAATGTCAGTCTAGAGAAAGACAGAGTATTGTATAATTCCTGTTAATTCTTTGGTAAATTGAGAGGTACCAATATTTTTTCTACATTATCCAAATGCATGTAAAAAATCGTGTTTTATATATTTGAATTATTTGAATATCACTGTTTAATTAATAAATAGGACTTGTGACAGTGCTCACAGTATATTAAATTAACCATTACTATAAGATGTCCTAATGTATTTGATTCACTTTAAAGTAAACAAAAAGTGCTAAACAAATTAAGATGGCATCATAAGGCCTATTATTCAAAGAGCACTGAAAGGAGTAAGAAAACACAAAAATATACTAAAGAGATTATATAATATGTCATAAAAATGTCATCTGCTCTATCACAAACTACTACCGTGTTTCCCCAAAAATAAGACAGGGTCTTATATTAATTTTTGCTCCAAAAGATGCACTAGGGCGTATTTTCAGGGGATATCTTATATTTATTCATGTACAACAATATACATTTATCCAAATACAGTCATGTCATCTTCTGGAATATCGTCATAACTCTCCACATTCATAGGATCCTCCAGGATCGATGTGCGCGCTTCGATGTTTGATGAATGGTTCAATGTGGTGAACCAAAATGCCGACATACAAATGCATTCGTGGTTCTTTGATATTCAAGTGTCACATATTTCCCAAAGTAATGACACGATACATTTTAAAAGTCTCACATTCCATCTTCTGTGCTGTCTTTTTTTTTTTTTGGCACCTTTACAATACCATCAGAATGTACGGCGGTGTATTTGAGCCACAGAGAAAAAGATAATAAGGACATAATGAAAATGTTTATTTTGTGATTACAGTGGAAATGTCATCTTTAAACTAGAAATGTCTTCTTTAATCCCGTAGTTTACTTTGTCATTAAAGCAGACCGTCGTAAACGTCATCTTAAAACCGACCCAGTTGTTAAATCGCTACGTGCTTCTGGGGCGTCCTCCTGCATTGATAGCAGCGGCAAGCAGCATCGCCACACAGAACACATTAAATTTATAATATTCCAGCTCTCTGCACATTTAGAATTCTTAGATTTATACTTGATATCACCTTCATGATGAAATGCATTAAAATATGTATGTTACATTTACAGAAAAAAATTGTTAACTTTGTTTAAATAATGAATACTGCTAATAGTTACACATATGGGGTGGCACAGTGGCAGAGCAGTAGTGCTGCTATGCCACAGGGAGTCACGTCCTTTGTGATCCCTGCCTGAAGTTTGCATGTTTTCCTGGTGGGTTTCCACAGTGTACTCAGTTTTCCATCCAAAGACATGAAGGTTTGGGGATTTGGTGAAGCTACAATGACACCTGTGTATGTGTGTGCTTGTGTTCACCTTGCGATGCGCTGATGCCTCGTCCCAAAGATTTTGTTTCTGTCTTGCGCCAATGCTGCAGGAATGGGCACATCCCCGAATTGATGGATGTAATCATTAAACATCCTTTTCAGAGATATTGTGGCAAGGTGTCCTCAGAATTTAATGGATGTTTCGGGAACACACGCGTCACATCGCGTGGCCTTAGGCGCCTTACTTTTCAGCTGACAATCTTGACTACGGCTTATATTACAGAGCAGCATAATAATGCTAGGGCTTATTTTCGGAGTAGGTCTTATTTTCAGGGAAACACGGTAGTAAAAAGCACTGAAGTTGTGTGTAAAGTTATTTTAGATGGTGACTACAGTGAAAACCACTTAGCTGACCATTATGAAGATAATATTCTCTTAAAAATAAAAATGATATTGCAGATAGCAGATGTAAATGTAATGCCAAAAAGCTGGTATTGTCTGTTGACAATGTTTATTCATTAACAAAAAAAACACACAATGTAAGATAATTCTCCTATACCTGTGACCACATTTACTGATAGTAAAGTATTGTACATCTTTCTCCATTACTATTATTGCATGTTGCATTCTTAGTATATAAAGAAATAAACACATAATGACTTCTTGTGCTAGGCAACTGGATCATTACACAGTTGGCCCTCATGTTGTCTGATGCTAAGACTAATACTCTTTTGTAAGTAACGGATTAAAAATATTTTTGGTTGTGGTATAAGTTGTCTTTATAAAAACAAAACTTTTGTCAAAAATCTATAATAAAAAAAAACAACTGTTTTGAATGACAATAAAATTCTATCAGCAGGCTTTGCAGAGAGAAACATTTAAAAAGCTATCTTGTCTTAATAAAGCAGAGTAGCTTCTAACAGCTACACAACTGATACCAAAAAAGTCTCTTTCATTCCAGATTAAATTCTCATTATTACAACATTTAACGTGCAATAATGAGAGGCATGATTTGTGGTGGTCTGTTTTGACTAATAACATAAAATAAGATTCTTAAACCCACTTAAATCACCTCAGTCTCCATGGAGGCAGAGTCTATATTGGCAGCACTGGGTGAAGGAACCAGTACCTTTATCATTACAGACCATTGCGGGGTCCCACTCACAAGCACACTAACACTGACACTGACAATAACAGAGATAAATATGAAATTGTAAATTAACCTTTTTATTTAAGTTAACAGTTCTACAACACTGATCTCTTGATAACAAAACACCACATATGTTTTTCTAATCATATTTTAATTCTTAAAAAAGAAAAAAGTTCAAAGCAATGCAGTTCACCTCTACCAAATTAGGGTTTACACTAACCTTGTCTATGCACCACAACTCGTCCATCCTTATCGGCATTGGTTAGAGCAAAGAGAAAACTTTCTAGCTGAAACATGGGAGAGGCCATTGCTGGTTGCAGTTCATCTGCAGGCTTCATCTTATCAGGGGTATGAGCTGCAAAATACATGTTTTTTTAAAAAGAAACAGTACTTTAATTCTTACCTAAATGTTGCATGTTTTATCACAAACATGAATCAAATATTATTCTATGATTACTTTATTATCCTCTAGACCAGGGGTCCCCAACTCTGGTCCTGGAATCCTAAGTGGCTGCAGGTTTTCATTCTAATCCTTTTCTTAATTAGTGCACTGTGTTTGCTGCTAATTCATTTTAATTGACTTGCTTTTTAAGATTTGTTCCCCTGAATTTCATCATCATTCCTCTGAATTATTTCATTTCTTTCCTTAAATGGCCCAATGAGTTCTGGACCAAAACCAATTATTTTTCTATTTATATGCTGCAATTAGGAAAAATTAAATGAATAATAATAAAAAAAACACAAAGTACCAAAAACACAAAGTAACGTTTTATTTGCATACTGACAGCCCCATTTATTAATATCACCAAGTGATACCTAGATTATGTTGTTGTGTTGTAGAAACAGTGATAAGTGAAACTTATTTGTCCTTGTTGTGATGCAGAAAATATCAAATTCAAAGAATTCTTCAGTTTGAATGAATATGCACACAATTTAGGTGCTGTATTTTACACTAATTTGCCTGTAGTAAACACAATTCCACAGTATCCCAATTATCCAAAGATTCTATTCTACTATAGATGAGCTGCAATATTAACTTTTAAAGATCTGGGATACAGAAATGACAGTTCATCTAATTCTACCATGGAAACTTCCCTGTTATAATTCTTAATTGTCACATTGTTAGTGTTATTTGATTACCATTCCACAGTTAAGTGTAACCATAGGAGCAAGGATAATAACTACAGCCTGGAAGTTTAACCATTTTTCCAGGTGCTACACTCGGTTATAGTAAAGGTTAATGCCAATTTTAAAACTGTTGTTTTGAAATAAAACATCATAAATTGTAGAGCACCACGCAGCTATCAAAACATACTAATATCTGAATTCCAAAGCCTGTTCTGTTCTAACAAGATGAAGATCCTTTGAAGATTACCAGTATAAGCAAAAATTGGTGGAGTGGCGAGTCTGAGGCTAAGGATATGCGCTGGTATCCCGAAGGTTGCCGGTTCGAATCCCTGTCACTGCCAAAAGAGATCCTACTCTGCTGGGCCCTTGAGCAAGGCCCTTAACCTTCAATTGCTCCAGGGGCGCTGTACAATGGCTGACCCTGCGCTCTGACCCCAAGGGGTATGCGAAAACTAACAAATTCCTAATACGAGAAATTGTATAAGGCGAAATAAAGAACCAAAAAAAAAAAAACCCACAGGGAGGTTAAGCATTGGGCTATTGCGCCACAAAACCTTTCAATAATTTGTCTACCAATAGTATCTCATCAATATTAATATTTAAATCAAAGCTGTAGACAGATTATTTTAACAGAGTGTTCTTAATAGTGCTACTGGTAAAATAGAGCATCTTTAAATATTTTTGACTGTTTCTGCTTGGGTGTTACAGAGATTTTCTCTTTTTTTTATCTGTTCAGTAGTCTTCTAGCAGCAGCTGATGTCATTACTATTTTGACAGAATAATTTAACACCTATGTAAAATATCTCTGAAACAGTAAAGACAATTCTTTAATTGTTATAAAAGTTTAAATACCTCACAGCCCAGACACAGAGCATTAAAAACTTAATGAATGTAAAGAATAAAAAGATGTTTTGCATCTTATTTGACTAGAACAGTAGCATCAATTTGTCTAATTTGATTAAAAGACTATAGTTACAAATGACTGTTGGAACTTTTAAATGGAATTGTTACCTTCCACAAAGATAATGAACTCTGAAACAGCACCTAGACAAAAAATTTTATTTTTTAAATAAAAAAACAAGTTAAAATGCTTTAATTTATGAAAAGATGTGCACAAATCCCAATTAATTAAAAGGTCAAACAATGGCAAAAGACATTCTTCTGTGTTTGTATAAATATTCTAAATGCATGAATGTTTCATGCATTAATGTTGTCACACAATATTTAACTTCTGTGTTTTGGAACGCAGGAGCAAATACAGTTTGTACAAACAGTGTTTAAAAAAAAAAAAAAAAAAAACACAAATGTTAAGATTAAAATGTCATCAGAAAAATATGTGCTGGGTTCTTTTGTTTGTTAGACTTATTGATGCAATGTTATCATATAAAACAATATAAACAGTCTGTCTACTAGTGAAATAACTGACAATGACTTATAATTCACAATTATTCATCAGTGAGAGAGACATGCTCCATAGGTAGCCAAAAGTTGTCTGAGGGGGAAAGAATGCCTGCAGAAGCCAGCTATGAAAAGTAGTGGACAGGGGTGCAGACAAAGCACTAAAGAGACCTGCGGTCACATCTGCCGGCCAGCTGCTAAAGCACATCAGCTTCTTGCCTTATTACCATTGCTGCGACAATAATCACTGGCTCCCTATGATCCTAAACTGGGTGGATTAAATTTACCCCTTGGAACATGAGGGAAAACATGTATTTTTATAACTTTTCTTCAATACTTTTGACCTCATGTATCCACACGTCGCAACGGCTGCATGATGGTGCCAATCAGGGTAGCCACGGTTGTTTGGTTGCTGCTTTTGTTTGGTCTGTTTTTGTCTGTTAACTTTGCCTTTTGCAACAATATGAGAATTACTTAAACACAAGATCAACTCCGATCTATTGGGCTTGGACTTCATTTATCTTCGACTAATCAAGGACATTTACATACGGATTTATCACTTACGAACCCTCCAACTGCAAACTTGGACTCCCAGCCAGGTAACGCGCCCCTGAAGCAGAGAATGGGGAAGTGCACAACGTCTCTTGTGTGTTTCAGGAGACACACATTTCAAGCACCCCTTCCCGGACTAGTTTTATCCAATGTCAGATCTCTGAGGAACAAAACTGACAAACTTAATCTTCTTCTCACTACAAGTAAGGATTATTTTCTCTTTTCATCATATTGCTTTGTGCAGACATGGCTTAATGCATCAGTTCCTGACTTTGCTTTAGAACTGCTGGGGTTTCTGCTTTATAAAGCAGATAGAGATGCTGATCATTGCAACAAATCAAAAGGTGGTGGAGTATGCTTCTACATTAATGAAACTTGGTGTACTGACATTTCCAATTTATCAAAGTACTACTCCAGCTATCTGGAACTATTCGCTTTTAATAGTAAGTCATTCTATTTACCATGAGAATTTTCTTGAATAATTCTTGTTGGAGTTTACATCCCACCTGACGCGAACGTGAATGAAGCACAGCAGCAGTTGGTAGATTACATCGCTAGTTTGGAGAACAGTCATGCAAACTCCCCGATTATAGTGATGGGTGACTTTAATAATGCAAACCTAACCATTGAGCACATTATGCTACAGTTGTTACCCACTTATAAACAAAAGCTAAAATTAGTTAAACCACTGATGAAATCTATTCGTTCATGGTCTGATGTGTTAGCTGAATCATTACAAGATTGTCTGGACTGTGCAGATTGGGACATTTTCAAAAATGCTTGTGAAAACATTCACAAGTTGACTGACACTGTTACTTCTTATATCAGCTTCTGTGAAGAGGTTTGCATTCCCAGCAAATCAATTCTGATTTATAAGAATGGAAAACCATGGCTCACCAAAGAACTAACGAATCTCTGTCATATGAAGGAAAAAGCACATAAAACTGGTAATAAGGACACATACAGACTCACCAGGAACAGGCTTAACAATGCAATCAGATATGCTAAATGGAAACACAAAAATAAACTGGAGATTTGAACAACAAGGTGCTGAATATCTACAATTGCTCTGCTCCTCCAGCTTTGAAGTGGTTTTATCAACACCAGTCACTTCTTCACAAAAGCCTCACCCTTTTCTATCAAAGAATTAATCTGGAATATGTTTTCAACACAGAACTGCAAAAAGCCAGTTGGTCATGATTCTGTTTCACCTGCAACAATCAAACACTGTGCTAGGCAACCCGCTCCCCTCTTCACAGATATCTTTAACCAGTCTCTTGCACAGTGTACTGTACCTAATTGCTTTAAATCTTCTATTACTGTTCCTGTTCCCAAAAGTGATAAAATAAGCTGCCTCAATGATAACAGGCTTATTTGCTCTTACTTAAGTTCTAATAAAAGTATTTCAATGACTTGTTCTAACCCATCTGAAGTCTGTTACTGCTACTGTTCCTGACCCTCTTCAGTTTGCATATTGAGCAAACAGATCTGTAGACGATGCCATTAACATGGGCCTTCATTTTGTGGTGGAGCATCTGGACAGTAAAGGAACCTATGCTAGAATACTGTTTGTTGACTTCAGTTCAGCTTTTAACACCATTGTCCCTGAACTATTGTTAACTAAACTTCTACGGACTGAACTTAATCTTTCCATCTGTAAAAGGATTTATAGTTTTCTGGTAAACCAGAAACATGTTCATGTGGGCTCCCACCTCTCTAACTGTCTCCATATTAGCACAGGTGCCACTCAAGGCTGTGTACTTCCCCCCCTACTTTATTCCTTGTACACCAATGGCTGTAAATCCACTGATACTTCCATTAAAATGATTTAAGTTTCCTCATGACACCACCATTATTGGTCTAATTACTATTGGCAATGAAACACATTATAGAAAAGAAGTATCTCATCTTGTGTCTTGGTGTGCTTCCAACATCCTAGTGCTCAATACCTCCAAGACAGTGGAAATGGTCACTGACTTTCGCAAACAGCAGTTGCAACCTCTCCCACTAGAAATTAATGATTCTGCGATCAATATGGTGGAATCCTTCAAACATTTGGGCACAACTATCCCAAACACACTCAGCTGGGACCTTAACACCACCTACATCACTAAAAAGGCACAGCCGAGATTGTACTTCTTACCCCAACTAAAGAAATTAAATATTAGCCAATCCTAGTTCATCTTTACAAAGCCATAATTGAAAGTGTAATCATTCGCTGGTTTGGTTTAGCAACGGCACACTCCAAAAATAAATTACAGCCTCATCTCAAACTATTCATCACTTGTTCTATAAACCCCCCTCTGGTAAACGGTTCAGGTCAATTAAAACTAAAACTAATAGACACCTCAACAGTTTCTTTCCCAGAGCCATAGCCCTCTGAAAACAGTAACTTAGCCTGACTTCTTTGTATATTTATGCATTCTGTCAGATACTGTATAAATGTGTATGTGTATACTGTATTTGTACATGTATGTGTGTACGTGCATACATACTACACACTCACACTTTCACTTGCACATCACTATTTTCTCATCTCCTTTATAATTGCACTATTCTGCAAACTTGTATGAAGTTTTTCTTTTTAAATTATGCAATTTATGTTATTTGTATGTGATGTTGTGTTCTGTTATAAGCAGCTTCAAATCTACCAAGTCAAATTCCCGTACATTACGTAGTGGTGATTCTGATTCTAATGACAAACACGAGACACAGCAACACATCGCCTTACGCACGCTGGATTTTTCAATGTGGTGAATTTCAAGGAGAGGCTGGTTACGTGGGTATCAGAATGTTGAACAATGGGCTGAATATGATGCAGCAGGTCATCAAAGCACAATATAGATATACAAAAATATTTGAAGTGCATCTCTTCCTCATGTAGGTCACCGACCTGAGAATATTATACTTACCATACCTTTACTGCTTTTGTTTAATGGGGTCTGACACTCAACCGATTCTTTTGGCTCTTAAAGCCAGTAATAACAACCACAACTCTTCCTCCATCAGCAGAGCCTCACTTCCTCTGCTGTGACATTGTTAGGTACATGACATTAACCAAACGCTGCCACCTGCTAGCTAGAAGAATATCAAAGTGCGGATTGAACAGACCCCCACAAGTCTACAAGTATTGTTTTGGACGTTAACCTTGCACAAGCTTTATATGGAAAGTATAAACCAGGTTTTACTCCAACAGCAGCAGGGACTATCTTTGCAAGAAAAGGCAATACTTGTGCAAAATAATGCAATATTTTTATTTTTTAGGGAGTGGCAGGAATAACAACACAGCAGCGCATATTTTTTTTTTTTCCAAGTAACGCAGCTATTTTTACTTCATGAAAATATGTTTTCCATTATGTTACTCATTACTTTAAAAAGTAAGAAAGATCCCCTTTGATGGTGAGGTTTGCATGAAATTACATGTGCATTTGTCCAACACGTACTGCCTCTGAGAGAATGTTCAGTATAGCTGGCGATACTGTGACCCGAATGAGATGTTGCCTTAATGTTAATGGTAGTGTTCCTTGCCCAGCATACTGTATGGCCCATTTTGGTCATAGTACACTGTTTATTTTGATTATGGTACCTTAGTTATTGGTTATGATTAATGTTATTAACATAACATCTGCAATGTAAAATTTTAGTTTACTAAGCCTAAAAGATGAGCATAAATGCAATTTTTATTTACATGTTCCAAAGTTAAATGGCAATAAATGGCTCTTTTTCTTAATAAGGTGTACCTGTATTAATAAACAATTTTCAGGTTTACTCTATAGTGGTACAAAATGAACAGAAGACAATTAAATCATTAACTGCAATTATTTGTATGACAATATACTAAAATTTCATGACTGTGACAACCCTAACTGTACATTACGTTTTTTTCAGTGGTTAAGCTGGACAGTTTAACATCTGTGGCAGAGTGAAGGGCGCTCAGCAGGCTCCTATCAATTATGGAGAATCCACTGCATCCACTAAATAATGTCATCTCCAGACAGAAGAGCAGCTTCAGCGACAGACTGCTGTCACTGTCCTGCTCCACAGACAGATTGAGGAGATCGTTCCTCCCCCAAACTATGCGACTCTTTAATTCCACCAGGGGGGGTAAACGTTAATATTTAACATTATACATAGTTATTGTCTGTTTTTTTTTTTTCACCTGTATTATTATCATTCTTTAATTTAATATTATTTATTGTATCAGTATGCTGCTGCTGAAGAATGTGAATTTCCCATCGGGATTAATAAAGTATCTATCTATCTATCTATCTATCTAAGGAATCAGCTGCATAGATGAACTCACCATCATGATTATCTTTTTGCTGGAGAGACTGTAGGTATTTTTCCAATCCTGCTGACTTATGATTTTCTTTAGTAGCTGTATCAAGTAGGTTTCCGTGATATTTCTCCATAAAGCCAAACAACTAAAAGGAATAACAACAGTTACGATGCATAGCTTGTGCCAAGGAAGTATAATCTAATGTTTACTGTATAAACTATTGGAAATGCACTATGGTGACATCAATGAGAATAGGAATTATTAAAAAAAACTGGGAAATGCTATTTCCATTTCAAATGACTGTGCAGATAATCACAAAATTAATTATACAGCTAGAATATGATTACAATATATAAAAATCAAATGGATGATCAATTAAATCTGTAATGAATTAATATTTTTAAAATAAGATAAAAAGCATGCTCCAAAAAAATTACAAAAAGTTTGAGAAGTTAGAGTGTAAAGAAAAAAAGTATAAAAACACCAGAAATACAGTAGGTTTGAGATATACAATGGTCCTTTCAAAACTGTTGACCTTCTCAGTTTTGACACTTTTTTGAAAAGTCATTAAGTTTGACTTAAATGAAATGGGATACATTATGCAAATGGAGCGCTGCAGTTTTTAAAAGACTGTTTGGTAACAGTTTAGAAACAACTCATTACTTTCATTAATAAACCTTTATGAACCATGCAAAGGATGTTAATTTTAGTATTAGATTAGGTAATGCAAAAAAGATCTGCAGCTAATGAACAAATGGTTTGCAAAGATTAAATGTCTGTCGATAATGCATTAGTGATAGTTATTAAAAAATGTTACCATTTGTTTCAATAAAGGGCACTGTGCGATTCAGACTGTAGTTAAATAGTAAGAACAGGAGAGAAAGCTGTGTGGTGGAATGAATACAGTGGTGTGAAAAACGTGAATGTGCCATTAAAAGGTTTATCCTTTTAATATTTTTAGACAAAAGAACATATGTTGAAATTTTAACAATGGCAGTAGAAAAAGGTGATTGAATTTTACAAAACATTAAAAAAAAAAAAAAAAAAATCACATTGAGATTTGCAATAATTCATTCCACTGTCCAGAAAATCATCTATAAATGGAGAAAATTTCAAACCACTGGTAATTTATCCTGGCCAGGTCATCCCTGACCAAAAGATGCCGCAACAAGTCGCTGCAAACCTCATCATAACATCAAAGGATTTACAGGCAAGTCTTGCCTCAATCAAGGTACATGAGTCACCCATTAGAAACAGGCTATGCAAATCTGCCTTGTCAGATACTTGTAGCTTTAGACAATACCGGGGACTATTGGAACAACATACTATGGACAGATTACACAAAGGCAGCACTCTTTTTGACATATTTGTCAAAAAACAAAGAAGTGCTTTTGACTTAAGAACCTTATAAAAACTGTAAGCTGTGCTAGTATAAGCATTATGTTATTGGGCTGTTTTTCTGCCTCAGGGCCCAACCAGACTGCTATCATAGATTCAACCATGAATTAAACATTGTTCCCCAGGGTACTTGATGAGAATGAGGCCATCTGTCCAAAACTTAAACCTGAACAATTTATTTTGCAAGAAGGCAATGACCCACAATATTCAAGAAAATAAAAGTAATGCCTCAAATAGAAGAATATAGAATAGAAGGATACAGAATACCCAAGTCAAAGGCCACATGTCTACCACATAGAAATGCTTCTGGAGGACTTGAAGCAGGCAGTAAAAGTAATAAAGGCCTCTAATATCACACAGATGAAGAAATTCTATAAGGGAAAACAGGCAAAAACTCCTGAAAATCAATTTAAGAGACTGACTTAAGTTACACGTCTATAAGAAGTGTAACTTGTAATGATGGCAAAAACAGCTATTGAATCTTTGTATTTGTTTTTAGCTCTGCAGACAGAAATCACATTTCTTGCTATTTTATTGAATAAATAAATAAAAACATTGACTTTCAGTGTAATTTGTTACATTAGATCACCTAGACTGTTGATTACTACATGAACAACACATTTTTAAGAGGTGCACTTGCTTTTTTCTTTTTTTTTTAAACCAGCATTGTAGGTTGGGGGCCTTACTGTACACAAAAAGGCACTCCAAATGGAAATGTTTCTCATTACAGCAAATTGTGTTTAAGTGCAGAGTACTAGTCTCAGAAGTATACAGAAAAGTGTCATAGAACTGAAGGGCTGCAATATGTTGAAAGACACTAAAAAAAGTGTAACATGCTAAAGTGCTAGGAGAAAGAAAGGGCATGCAACATTTCAATAACAATTACTACTACTAAGTGTTAAAATTTAAAAATATTACGAACATACAAACTGATTATACACGGTTTTTTGAAAAATAAAATCAACTTTAAACAGAACCAAAATAAAAATATCTTTGGTTATTATGGTTTATAAAAACCATGAACAACAAAACAAATGTTTAATGGTAATTCAAATATGATAAAATAATTTTAATTTGGTTATGCTCCTTACAAAGCAAAATAATCTTACCTTTCTGCTGATTTGACTTTTTTCACAGTATTTTTGCACCTATGTAGATTTTAAAAAGAAAAAAGTGGTAAGTTGACAAAATTGTCCGAATCCAGCTTTTTAAATATAAATATATATTATAATATAAATCATAAAATTATTTCTCTTAACTGCTTATGCATTATTCTGATATCAAGTAATACAGGTATCTGAATGAATAAAACCAAACAACCTACATAAATTATACTGAAACCAGGTGCTTCTACATGACTAGGTTCACATATACAACCTTTGACCAGGCCCGTTGTTCAGTTTGTTGGCTAACATGGCTGGAAGAAGAGATCTTAATGATTTTGTGTGAAGGTTAGATTATTTGGGCAGTATTGCTGGAGCTTTATTGACAAAGGTTGCTGAACTTGCTGTTAGGAACTCAGAAAAAAAATACATCACCTGGTTAGATAAATGTGACCAAAAAGTATTAATGTCAGTCAAAGCAAGGCAAGATGGCTTACATCAGCAAATTACAGCAAAGACATTTCTACCATAATTTGTTGGTGTTCCTCACATTCCTTAAACAAGAAGTGTGAATGCATTTTATTTACATCTATTTTCGAAAAATACTGAATGGTATTTAATAATATAACATACCTTGAAGAGGTTAATATTATCAATTTGTGCTTTGAATAGAAAGTTATTAATAGTGTGGAGCTCAGGACCTATGGGGTGGAAAAAACAATTATAAATGTAATTTTATGATTTTTGGTAAATCTCATGCATTTTATCCTTCATTTTTTTAGCAGAATGAGCCAAAATTATTTAAAACACAGGCCTAGAAAGGAACAAATTAAAAGAACCCAGAGAAACAAAGCCAAACATATAGATTTAGTCTGAATTTTTAAACAAAGTAATATTTAAAACAAGTATCTATGGAATTAGGTATCCTAAAAATTTCAGACATTAAAAATAGGAAAATAGAGTAAATATCATCATGAATAGATTTTGAATAATTCACAGGGACATAAAAATCAAAACAATGTAAAAACACACTACCAAACCATGTTATAAAATATTCCTTTATGAATGTGTTATTGCCTGACAATCAAGGTGGAGGTGACCAGAATATGTATAGTGTACACAATGCTAAAGACCTGTATACATTTACCTGGATGAGTTATAGTTTGTGACTTTGGGTTCTGACCAACTTTACCTAAATGAAAAGAACAGAAACAATTAACAATCAAGCCCAAGGTATTTGAAAAAAACAATGTAGATATACATGAAACAACAAATACTCCCTTCAGAATCAAGAGTGTGCTACTGTGCAATAGTGAAAAGTGAAACAACAGAACAACAGTAATTTCTTGGACTTTCAAGGTATCAGTTGCTATGTGATTTTTTTTTTTTTTTTAACAATAGATTTGTAGTACATAAGCATCAGAAACAACAGTAATAGTGACTCAAATTTAAGATAAGCGACTAAGGATAATTATAAGTACTACAGGCAAAACAGATGTTGGTACTTCTGATTTAACTGCTTTGTAATTTCATCATTTAAATGTTTTGCTCTTTTTGCCTTCAGGCTGCAACTGCTGTTAATAGTCTGTCAGTATTTGGCATAACAGTATACAACTTCTGAATAAAAACCTGCCTTTCAAACCAAATTCCTTATTTATAGATATTTTGTGGATATGTTTTATTTGACTGCTTTCTTTTCAACAAAATGCTTCAAAAAACAACTACAAAAAGCAAAAATTCTGTTCATCCAACTAAGACTTAAATTCTCCTTCTCAAAAATTTTAATTGAGGATATGGCTTGATTTGCATATTTTTATATTGCATTATATTTTTTAACAACATGTCATTTGGAAAACAAAACACTGAATCAAAAGAGAGAAACTCTTGTAACATTAAAACATCAAACAGGTTTCATTTTATCTTTAGTCTAATGGGGCGGGGTTATGTGTGTGAGATTTGACAATGAATGCTCAGTCAGAAGTACTATATAAAGACTGGAAGAGGGGAAGGAAAACAGGTGTTTTAGGCCAAGCAAACTAATAATCATCAGTCTAATGACTGATATGTAACCACCTGCTAGTTTTTGTCTAATTGTACTGTACATTATTTTTTTAATCTTATTTTATTTACTGTATTTATTAAGGCTGTTGATTTATTTATATTGATACTCTTATTTCTTAATATATCACAAGAATTTCACAATGCACTTGCAGCATATGTGACAATAAAAATCTCTGACCTCATCTGGCTATCAAAATGTGTCAAGTTGGCATTTCATCACTTGCAATTCCTAGTTGTGTAAACTGAAATCCTGAAGGTAAAGAGATCCAGCAACTGCAGTTGTTAATTCCTATGTGCTCTGCAGTGTTACTGGAGATTTTCTTGAAAGCAGCACAAACTTTGAATCTCAGCAGTTCAACTGCTGTTAAAACTTTATTCTGCAATTTGTAAAATAAGTGATAAATTCTCTCAAAGAACTGCAATATTTCTTTAAGTATTCTTAAGTGCACCAGGTGTTAACAGGCTACAAAAGATGTGCATTGTGCTTTTAAATTTTTCTTGGTACATTACTCCCCAGTTAGGTTAACTACAGTGATTTCCTTTTAAAACAAATTTAAAACATTGTTGTACTTTATTTATACGACATACACCTATTACACAGTTAACTTTTTCTAACACTTATTTTAAATATTACACAGATTCACTAACACCTGTGCAGAAGTGCACAATGAACGTCGTGATGGCCTCTTTCCTGCTAAATATTTACTGTGAGTTTTCTATAATGCTAATATTCAAATTAAGAACTCTGCTCAACTATGTTAACATCAACTGTTATGGGCACACAATACATTTTTCTACCGTATTGCACTTTAACCTTATTATCTGCTCTGTATAAGCAGGTTGCAGTACCAATTATAATGGGCATTAAAGAAAAATATAGAAGAATGCTCATCAGTCCTACAACAAAATGTGGCACTAACAGGCTTAATTAGTGTGCCTTACCTCCTAGGACCCGTACCAGATTCTCCAAGACAAATAGGATCTGTTTGATGTACATCAGGTTTTTGGCTTTTAGCCTATTTCTGCAAAAGATTAATTTTTATTATATTTTGCATATCTGATAGCAAAATATGTGACAAGAAAATACCAAACCACCTTCCCAACAGTAAGCATTATACAAAAGATGTGAACAATGTGGTATATAATCAGATTATAAATGCAACTCCACTCTTGAGGGATTTTGTTTGGGATCACTAGTACAAAGATGAGTTCAGGATGGAACAAATCAGAAAATTTGTGTATGGGAAGTGATATATCCATAATATTAAGCATAGTTTTCAATGGAAAAAGTGAAAAAAATTAGCAAAGCTAAATGCTGATGTCATATACAGTACAGATACCTAAACTAAAATCATCCAAAAATTATCCAAAACATATTCAGGACATGAAATTGTGAGCAGTGTTATCAAGTGCCTGCCTTACTAGGACAACTATTTTGGAAATACCCGATACTCAAAATGTTCTGATTATATATATTATATATATATAAAATTTACCTTACCTCAGTAAGAAAAGTACATCTTATTTTACTTAAAATTCCACAAAATTACATTTTTTCTACAAGACACAGTCCAAACTTTTCTTTTTTCCCTAAAATCCATAAATGTTGTATTGAGGTAAACAAGATGGGCTTTGATTAAGATTTTTGATGTCTCAACTTATAGAGACTACTGCAAAATAGGACTTTTGTTTTATATAGCTCTCTTAAAGTAGATGTGTTCAAATTAATTTGATTTGGAACACAAATGTAAAGAAGCAGCATTGATTGAATTCTTTCAATGCTAATATCTAAAGAACTGATTGAAAGGTAATAAATTTAAATAAATACTGGAATAGTACACTATACTGACCAAAATAGCACTGAAAATCAATAAAACAAGCAACTCTAAACTTGGCTAGGTTGCCAATTTCCTTATAAATATGGGTGACACAGATTTTCATGGTACCTACTGCTCGAGGGAAAACTATTTGAATATATTTTATATTTTCAAATTTTTTGCATTGTGGGGTTGTGTTAGAATAGAACTACTAGTAAAATCTAAGTGTCTCTCTTGGTATATTCCGAAGTTTACACTGAATTAGTTCGTTAAGAAAAGAAGGCCCACAATTTTGTCCCTGCATAACCTTTTCAAGTATGTCACTTTATCAAAATTGCTGATCAGCATGATGCATATCTGGCATCATTAGTACAGATTATATCATTTTTTTCATGTATTTAGATGCACAATCTTGAGTAAAAAAAAAGTCCACACTGGTGTTGAGACAACACCCTTTGGAGGTTCAAGTGTTTAAATTCTGCACAATTAAGTTTTTTTTTTTTTGCCTATCCTTATCATTCGGTGTTTTGTAAATTTGGAAATCTGCCATTTAGTTTCAGTAATACCAAACTAAATGTCTTAAGACTACAGGGAATAATTCTTTAGAACATTGGTTCCCAAACTCGGTCCTGGAGACCCACTGTGGCTGCAGGTTTTTGTTCCAACCAACTTCTGTTTATCATTGGACTCTTAGCCTAATTAAGTGAGTCATTATTTTGCAGTTTGTGTTTTGGAGTCAATGTAGAAATTCAAACTAAGTTTGGTAAATTTTTTATTAAAATGTAATAAGCAGTTATATGGGGAAAATATTGTTTTTTTTAAGTCGTTAACAGTATTTTCAACCAAATTTTCACACAATACAGTCTTCTTCTTTCGGCTGCTCCTGTCAGGGGTTGCCACACAATACAGTATTATAAAAATTTTCCATAAAAGAAACCACAACTGAAGTAGCCACATACTCTGTGGGAATGTAAATGCATGCAGCTAATAGAATTTTAAATACACATTTGTATAACAAAACATTTTAACTATGTAACACTCTATTCTTAATCATTAACTGACAATTCTACTAAAAATGTAAGGGCTTATTTCACAAGAAAGAATTAGACAACATTCCACTTTGTGTTTGGCATAATAACTAAATATTTCTAGTCTTATTATGGACACTATTTCATCAATTTAAAAATCAAGGTTTAAATGAGATGAACTTAGTCAATGAGTTTCCTTATAAAAATTTAACAGGTAAAAACACTTTTGCCTTTAATGATATGTGCATCATTAATCAAATACAAAAGGAATAATAAAATGCAATAAAAATTCACTGCAGAATTTAAATGCTTAATACCGTATACTGAAACAAAAACAGAGGTTTTTAAAATATGTTTTTTTACCAGTTGATTCTGGGGTTCGTCAGAGGTGTGTTCTTGCTCCTACTCTGTTCAATGCTTGTATGGACTGGGTGTTGGGTAAGGTCATGGGGTCAGGCAGCTGTGAGGCATCTGTTGGTGAAGAAAGATTCACCGACCTAGACTTTGACTCCATAAAGATCACAGCATTGTAGGCAAAGGAGGCTCTGATTGGGGAGCTCGAAAGACTGAGCGAGGAGTCTGAGTGTCTGGGCTTGCGAGTGTCCTGGATAAAAACCAAGATCCAGGCCTTTAATGACCTCTTGGGCACAGCCATCAGCAGTGTGTCTGTTTGTGGAGACAGTGTCGACCTTGTCAAGATGTTTACTTACCTTGGCAGTGACATTCATGTCTCTGGTGACTCTTCCTATGAAGTCAGTAGACGGATTGGGAGAGCATTGGGGGTCATGAGGTCGCTGGAAAGGGGTGTGTGGTGCTCCCAATATCTATGCAAAAGGACAAAGGTTCAAGTCTTTTAGAGTCCTGGTGCTTCCTGTCTTGTTATATGGTTGCGAGACATGGACGCTATCCAGTGACCTGAGATGAAGACTGGACTCCTTTGGTACTGTGTCTCTCCGGAAAATCCTTAGATACCATTGGTTTGACTTTGTGACAAATGAGCGTTGCTCATGGAGTCCTGAATGAGGCACATTACCTGCATTGTGAGGGAGCGTCAGTTACGGCACTACGGCCATGTAGCGCATTTCCCTGAGGGGGATCCAGCTCGTAGGATCCTCATTGTTGGGAACCTGAGTGGCTGGACCAGGCCAAGGAGTTGCCCACATAACACCTGGCTGCGGCAGATAGAGGGTCATTTCCAAAGGGTGGGACTGGGCCGTGTTTCTGCCTGGGGGGTTGCCAACCAGGATCCCGAGTTGTTTCGTCGTGTGGTGGGTGCAGCAACACACTGTACCAGTGCATGCTCCCCAACTTGACTTGACTTCATACCGTGCCCCAAGTATTGCGATTAAAACAGCATCATGTTATACCTGGAGGTTTGCCCTCCCATTAAACCTTACCATAAAACAATTGTATTTAGTATAGGATTATACATTACTGAAAATGACCTATAAAAATTTTTAAGTTCACTGTAGTGATGGGAAACAACTGAAAATCTTAATTACCAGGAAGCCATGTTTTTGTTAAATTTATTGGGCGAGTGACTTTGAACCTTAGGTTCACAGTTTTCTGTTCACTGTTTACATTCATTTAGTCTTGCTGTGGGCAAAGCCAATATCTACATTTTTTTTTGGTAAGGCTTTAAGTTTGCTTTTCTTTACCTTTCACTTGGACTGGTGTTCTGGCCTTTTGGATTAAGTCATGGTAACTGAACCACAATAGTTTTAAGGAATAGAGTAATATGATTTACGAATGCATGAGGATTACAAATACAGAATTTCTTATAAATAGGCATTTAATGAGAAGTCAAGCAAAATGACACCTTTTATTGGTTAACTTATAAAATAAGCATGAAAAACAAGACTCAAGACATACACAACCTGACTTAGCATCAGCTCTCCTAAATTTAGATGATAAGCTAATGTTAAGCTTTTGCTTGCCCTAAATGGTAGGCTCTTTGCATACTCCTGTAAGAATAGCAATTCTTGAACAGCAGCAACCAGCGAATGAGTGATAATATTTTCCATACAGCACAGTGTATGCTCTGATATCGCATTTTTAAGGAAAAGCTTACCTTCAACTTTTTGTTGCTTTGCGCCCTCCCCCACCATAACCTATCATCTATGGGGGAGGAGCAAAAGCTTTAGATTGGTCAAAAATTTCAATCTCCAATTTTTGATGGACCTCAACATTTTAGGGTCCCGATACCGAAAACATACGTGTCAGTTTTTTGAGGAAGGTCTAGAACTAAAACAGCTGGATGGAAAAATACCAAATTCAAAAACTTAAGCCTGTTATGAAATGACTATGTGCCAATTAGTTTTAAAGCCAAATCTTGCAAGAGAAAGAGGCACTCTAGAGACATGCTCAAATACTGTAATTCTGCAATTAATTATGAATTCTTCTCATCAATTGCTATCGTAATGACCTATTTTATGATCAAAATGATCATCATTGGAGTAGTAAATAATTATTGAAATGTTATAGAATAGTTTGGGTAACTTGGTTCCCAGGCCGCAAAGTCTACTGATGCTCAATACAAGAGAGCCGTGTATTTGAAGGAAGGTGAAGTTTCAACATACAGAAAAAGGTGCACATTAGTTCCTCAAAGAATGAATATTTGCTGCTTGCATTAGGGCTCACTACGAAGAACAGGTAAAAGCCTTCCTTTCATAGGTGAATGAGCATAACCATTAGAAGAATATGCAGCTTAACCTAGGTGACGGGCATCTGACTTTTTACAAACTCTATGAAATCTTTTGGTCTGGCATTGTCTGTAAAGATTTAATCTAATGTATCTTCATTAACAGCACTATCCTCAAAATATTCAGCTACATGAACAGCTTCAATATCAGGTGGATCAAAACAGACACTGTAAGCAGGACTCCCAAAAATATATTTTTGTTAAGAATCAAAATGTCATCATGTTTATTAATCATGGTTTCTTTTTGAGCACACATTTAAAATCAGTATGTACACCACCATAAGGGAGCCACAGACATGCACCCTTGTTTCCCTAATTTTAGTTTCTCTGCTTCAGTGTGTTAAATATGACAGACCATAAAGGTGAAACAATAAATAAATGTCTTAATTTATAAACACACAACTAAAAATAAAAAGTAATAATGTCTCAAAATGTAGGCAACATATTTAGATATATTAGACTGATATGCCTGAAAAGTTCTCATCTCTCTCTAAAGAATCTTGTGCACATTTTTGGTGAGAATTCAGTTGCCCATTTGTCCTGAACCTACTTTCATTGAATTATTTCTTTTCAACAGTTGTAATTTTGCTTTCTATGCAAACTATTGCAAACTGAAAACACAGTTAACCAATATGTGAAACAATAGCTGTTAACTGTCTCTTTTTGTGGTTGCATTTGCTGTGTCTGTATACTTTGCTTACATTAAAATGTAAGATTACATGCCTAGTAATGAATAATGCAAAAATATGTCTCATAGACCCATTTATCAAAGGTAGGAGGGGTGTCTGCTCAGGAATACTTCAGAAGAAAGGGGGAGGGGGGAAGACAACAGTTTTTACTATTTTTATTAATCTTAATACAAGCGCACAGATCAACTTGTTTGCTTTTAGGCACTGGGCCAAGAACAATTTTTAGAATGTTTACAGCAACTAATGACAGATGGCTGACTCTTAGAATACTTGAGCATAGCTGCCACTAAAAATGAGTGATGATGAGTGGGGTGAAGTGTGTTGAAAATCCTGTAAAGTATAAATCAAAAAATATGGAATATACAATACCACAACAACTGGTACAATGGTTAAAATTACAAACAATATACCTCTGATGTTTAATTTCTCTTGCCATGCTGGCAGTGTATGTGCCCAAAAAAAGAAGTCTAACTGCATTCTTGGTACCATTGCTCGTGTACTGAAGTGTCAGCATGGCACTACCAGATCTAAACACTAGTGTGGAGAGTTGCTTGTGTCTATAGCTGCAGGTGGAAGCTGCCATCGCACTTTTCATAACTGATATTTTCCTAAATAAGGAGTGGCACTGCACATGTACTTTGTCAACATGCCTATGTCTATCAAACACAGGAAGCTCTGCAGTCTACTTGTGACTTTATACTGTAGGAAGACAAGTAAATAAATATAGGTAAACAACATTCGATGTGGCATTTATATAAGTAACATATAAATGTTTATCATATAAAGACCATCAAGAAACATAACTGCAAACAGTACTTTGCATGATACATTGGCAAGCTCTGTAAGCCTTGCTGTTTTGTTGAAAGACATGCATGTGGCATATTCACTAGCAGGATGACGCCCAACCTGTTGCTGCATCCAAACGGTGCCATCTTTCACCTTTACACCTGGTGCAGCTGCGTTGTTCTTATGTGTGAGTGGACGTTTCTTTTAGGGGAGGGTTTCTGTTCTTTCTCTGATGTAGAACCCTCATCTTCACCGGAGTTCACCTCTGTTATAGCACATCTCTATTTGAAAACAGCAGTGTCAAATCAGGGGGGAGCATGAATGTGACTGAGGGAATAAAACTGAATAAAAAAAAATTAACACTAACCTTTACAAGTACCATAAATTTACAACGACTGTTACAGACTCAAATTAAATGTATATTTTTATTCTATAATAGTAACAATAAGAGAAGCTCACTACTGAAAACGGTAATTCTAGGAAACACCCAGAATCGAACTGACAAACTCTTGATCATGAGTCAGCAGTTCTTACCAATGCACCACCCAAGTGGTCATGTCAGCGTCATACCCTAACCCAATTTCTTTTTCTTTGGTTATATTCTTGAATAAAAGCACACTTTTGTGAAAGAGTTTATTTGATATTTGGACTTCAGTCTTCACACATTATACACTTCATGTTAAAATTTTGTCATTAGTGGTAGAATATAAAACAAGTTTCTTTAACAGGTATGTGTTCAACATTTCTTGCCTCGCATTTCCTGTTATCCTACATTTACCCAGATCATTGAAGACACGGTACACACATTAAATGAATGTGTTCCAAGTAACGATATATTATTTACCCTATGCAACTCCAGGCACCTCACACCCAGATAAATAGACTTGAACTGGGAGACCTTTTTGTCCAAGTTCAGCTGCGGCAGTGGGGGAGGTGATATAGCAGTCTGCTTGCGTTGATCGGCACTTTTCCAAAACAAAAGACACTGATGGAGAGGTGCGAAGGAATTTAAGGTGGGCCAGGATTACAACTTTTTTCGTAGGCTTCAGAGATTCTAGTGCTAAGGAACATACCAACCAGTTACAATCACAACAAGTGTGTAATGGAGTGAGATGAAGATCGTTATTTGCTTCTCAAGCATGTATATAAGCTTGGTGCACAGATTTTTTAGATTATTCTCTCTTTAAGAATCTCTGTTTCACATCCTGTACAGAACTAATAAGCTGCTAAGAACTGGAACTGATCCTACGTACCCATAGAAACTAAGAAACTTGTCAATCCATTAAAAATAATGAAAGGAAGAGGTATGCAGTAAGCAATTGGTTACCGGGGTTTGCAATATAAAGAAAACTGAAAATACTTAGCCTCTGCATAAATAACAGTATCAAGGAAAGAAATGGAATATTTATTATGATGTAAAGTGAAGAACAAATTATAATCACAACTATTTAAGAATATATGCAATTGGAGTAATGACTCCAAATAACCATACCAAACTAGAAATACATTATCAATATGTTTTACCCACTTAAGTATTTGTCAATAAAACTGGTCTGTATTAGAAAGAATAAATGTTTCTTCATAACTTGTAACATAACACCCATCACTACCCCTTTATGCTGACAAAAACAGTTATCAAAGACAAAATAGTTTGAATTAAGGGCCAAGTGAGTAAAATCCAAAATTAAATCAATGAAATTTAAGTGAAGTGCTGACCTACGAAGCAATGTAGACTGTAATACCTCCAGTGCTTTATCCTGAGGAATGCTAGTATATAATAAATCAATATTTAACGTCACTAGAATATAACCAGAAAGGTATGTAACCTGCTGTACCTGACAAATGAAACCTGGAAAATCTTTTATACAAGACCTAGACAATTATACAAAAGAGGGCAGAAGAACTGACAGGATGCCCCCAGTAGACCCAATGTCTCATCGGTAGGGTTGTTGTTATAACCAGCTACACAACTAGATTTCTATATTTTTAATTATATAAAAGGTTCTAATATTTATATAAAAGATTCTGCAGATTTTTGTTTTTTAAAAATTGATGTTTTGAGAAAACCTATTCCTTTATTTTAGACATGTAGTTGTATTTGTAGTGCATCTGTTCATCATGTTGGTCACCCACTTATGATAATAACATACAGTACTTGCCTTCCCTTTGCCTCTTTTGCTTAATGGGTCTGATGTGCCACCTTCTCCTTTTCTTTTTTTTTTCCTCTTAAAGTCAGAATTGACTAATACAACTCTTCTTCAATCAGAAGTGTCTTACTTCCCCTGCTGTGAAACTTTTAGGTATGCAGGATTCACCAAACACTGTCATCGACTGACTAGGAGAATATCAATGTGACAATCAAACAGGCTGCCACTAGCGGTTGCTGACAGAGGCTTCACGTTGTACGTATAAATAAGGCCATCTGGTGAGCACTATAAAAAGTGACACCCAAGTTAAGATTATAGTTATTTTTCATTAAGAAAATATTACATGGACCAAAGATCAACTAAGTATGACAGTTGGCCCAGTTTTGGGAGTCTATAATTTGGTTCTCCTGAATTAAAAAAAAAAAAGGTAGTCCCAGGAATCTGTGCCACTGATTTGCCCACCCTGAATCCAGTTTTATAAGTTACCTTTGACACCAATGCCTTCAGGTTTAAAAATTAATCTTTTGTGCAAAACCATATCAAAGGCTTTGTAAAAGTTTAATTAAATATTGTATGCTTTGTGTTTTCTGCCACTCCAGTTGCCTGGTCGAAAGGTTTAACAGATTGGTCTGTCACTATGATGGTTGTTACTTTGGTAATAGTATCATTCAATAACACCTGTAATTTATTTCTGATTGTATTTACCTAATTTTGTATTGCACAGAAGGAAGGATAATTGGACTATAATTAAAGAGATCAATTGTGACTAGTGTCACAGCTTTCCAGTCACCAGCCACTTTCAAATCTGAAGTGATATTCAATATGCCATTGAGCTCCAGGGGTTTTAATAGTCTTCAACACAAATGAGAAAACCCTGACCTTGTTCTTCCTTCTACCTGAACTATTTATTTATTTCAACTTAGACTTGGGTCCATAGACTTAAGTGAACTATTAAGTTCATTTCATATTTTCAACTAATATTTGATTATTTTTACCTTGTATATAACAGTGTCTTAAATTCCATTATATCATTTTGCTACTATAGTTATAGGAAAAGTTTGCTTTAACTCCATTAACAATTCCTTTAGGTTCTCTTATTTTTTTTTTCTTTATCCCTAGGCACAGTTTCAATTTCCACTGTACATGATTATTTTCAACTTTTTGCATAGAGTGGTCTTTTTAATGTTACTTTCTAAATAAAACTTTTCCATCCATTTTAACCATTTCTTTAGTCTTCTAATTTTGTTTTTGAAATGTTTTTATTTGGGGTAAAAATCAGAAAGTATCTGAGGTGACTCCATCTATTATTTACATTTGAATTTTAAAACCTACATATATATGTTTGATATCATTCTTTTCAGAATTTATCGAACTTTAATGTGATGTTCTTAGATTTTCAGATTCTTATTCCATTTTTAAATTATAAACTAAAAAATATCAAGAACTCGCGTCCCACGAGACGGGACTTTGTTGCAAAACATTTATCCATGTCCGGGGCTGGAAATAAAACACAAAGAGTAGCACAGCTGCTGTACAGGCGTTTAAATGTGCGAAGCGCTGTGCAAGATGCAGATCATGCGGCATGACAGCAGTAGCAAGCCAGCAGTTGATCAACCAAAGAGGAGGTTTAAAAAAAAAAAAAAAAAAAAAAAAAAACTATTTGTCGGAGGAGCAAACGCATCTCCTTGGGGTGCGTTCAGCCCCCCCTCCTCACAACGTAAGTAGCAGAGATGCGAAGTGGCTGGCGAGTGAAGCAAGCAGGGGGGAAGCCCCTAGTATATACAATATTAACATTGTAATGACAATCTTAAGTACAAAATAGTAATGATACTTGATAATTTGGAATAACACCAAGTGTTAATAAAAAAAAAAGCTACTACTGACCATCATAGGGAAAATGAGTTTTAGAAACCTTCCTCACTGGTCCTATTCATTCTGAGAAATCTAATGATGGGCACTCTCAGAACTTATAAATACATTAAGTGTTCAGTAAGTGCTCCTGCACCTTGTTAAACACAGGCATGTAAGCAGCAATGAGGTTAGTCAAGCAGTAGCGAGCAAACAATGCAGGGAGAATGCAAAATTTAATGAGAAAACATACGTCAGACCTTTCTCGATTTTGAAACATTAATACGGTGAGTACAAAAACCCGTGTTTATCATCATACAGTATGTAACAGCTGCTGATGTCAGTGAGTTCTTGCTGCTTTAACCATGATAAGCAATGATGAGGTTACTTACAACTGGGCTGCTTTTTCTGCTTACAGATGCGCAGAGTGTTATTTAGTTCAATACTTTATGTAAAAGAAAATTGTTCGTTTTTAAAATAGTGTTTATAACCAAAGGGTTTGTGCTCTAAAGTTGTCTCCCTCTTTGTTCATACTGTAGCACAGCTTTACAAATGTACATGTCCCAGAGCCCATAAGTGTTTCTTGTTAATTTTTTTTTTGAGAAACTTCAATCCACACATTCATGTTATTATGACTATGCATGACTGCAGTCAATGCTGTTTTAAATGTGTTTTAGTGGTGCAAAAGAGTGCCCCATTTCAGAATATATAAAATTCTTCAGCAAATGAAAGATCAACATTTGTAAGTGAAGTCCTTCCTCCCTCTGGTCACTTATGTCTTGACATTTGCTATACGAAAGTTGAGTGCATATGTGAGCTAACTAATAATTGTACTCTGCATTGAGAAAATACATCTTATCTAGAAGAATAAAGTTTGAGAGCATGCAGAGCAAGAGGACAAGAATGGGAAAGAGAAAGGCATCCCAGCAGCAAACAGGAGACATTTCAAACCCCACTTCCCAACATCTAAGCAACATAAGCATAAAACATGGAATAAACTGCTCAGCCTTTCTGTGATACAGTAATCCCTCCTCCATCGTGGGGGTTGCGTTCCAGAGCCACCCACGAAATAAGAAAATCCGCGACGTAGAAACCATATGTTTATATGGTTATTTTTATATTGTCATGCTTGGGTCACAGATTTGCGCAGAAACACAGGAGGTTGTAGAGAGACAGGAACGTTATTCAAACACTGCAAACAAACATTTGTCTCTTTTTCAAAAGTTTAAACTGTGCTCCATGACAAGACAGAGATGACAGTTCTGTCTCACAATTAAAAGAATGCAAACATATCTTCCTCTTCAAAGGAGTGCCCGTCAGGAGCAGAGTCTGTCAGAAAGACAGAGGAAAGCAAACAAATCAATAGGGCTGTTTGGCTTTTAAGTATGCGAAGCACTGCCAGTACAAAGCTGTTGAAGGCGGCAGCTCACACCCCCTCCGTCAGGAACAGGGAGAGAGAGAGAGAGAGAGAAACAAACAGTCAAAAATCAATGTGCCCTTCGAGCTTTTAAGTATGCAAAGCACCGTGCAGCATGTCGCTTCAGGAAGCAGCTGCACAGAAGATAGCAACGTGAAGATAATCTTTCAGCATTTTTAGACGAGCGTCCGTATGGTCTAGGTGTGCGAACAGCCCCCCTGCTCACACCCCCTACGTCAGGATCAGAGAAAGTCAGCGCAAGAGAGAGAGAGAAAAGTATGTTGGGTAGCTTCTCAGCCATCTGCCAATAGCGTCCCTTGTATGAAATCAACTGGGCAAACCAACTGAGGAAGCATGTACCAGAAATTAAAAGACCCATTGTCCTCAGAAATCCGCGAACCAGCAAAAAATCCGCGATATATATTTAAATATGCTTACATATAAAATCCGCGATAAGAGTGAAGCCGTGAAAGGCGAAGCGCGATATAGCGAGGGATCACTGTACTAGCAGACACTCTTGAGGCACTGTGCAATCCACGCGACCTTCCAGTGTCCTTCAGAATACAGTAATCCCTCGCTATATCGCTCTTCGACTTTCGCGGCTTCACTCTATCGCGGATTTTATATGTAAGCATATCTAAATATATATTGCGGATTTTTCGCTGGTTCGTGGATTTCTGCGGACAACAGGTCTTTTTATTTCTGGTACCTGCTTCCTCAGTTGGTTTGCCCAGTTGATTTCATACAAGGGATACTACTGGCGGATGGCTGAGAAGTTACCCAATCAGAGCCCTTGGTTAAGTTCCTGGGTACTGACTGGCTCAGCAACGGAGAGCAGGATTCGATTCCGCTTTGCGTTAGCCAGCATCTCGTCTCGCTCATTCAGCATCAACGTGTTTCGCTGTTGGTGAATACCCATAACTAATTTTCTACATACTTAGTACATGTACGTACGTCTAGTGCAACTGTACATACATTTTATACAATTTTTTTTGCATTGTATGTATTTATTGCTGGTGGTCCGTCTATCGTAATGGCTGTAACATATGTGAAATCGGAGACGCTCGATATCTTTAAAATAACATTTAGGCTTTATTTATATTTACATGTTGTAGATTTTTCATTTATTTATATATTACCTAATCAATAAACTAAATTTTTCTTAATAATAATAAAAATACCAGTAATAAATTATGTTCTGAATGAACTGTACCAACTGGCAACAATTGGCGGTGTTACCAGCCGAAATCAGCTGAGAATGTAAACATAACCAGAATGCAAATGGTGCATGACTGCAGTGTTAATATTTTAGAAATATGATACTAATACTAAAGGAATAATCAAAATATATCTAATATAACTGGGTAAGTAAGTAAAACGAGTGCATTATTGTATATACAGTAAATATAAAATTATTTGTTAAAATATGTATTATTACAATGTGTTTAAAACTGTATTACGTATTAAATAAAATTCCTCAATGATATACAATACGTATGTTTGTGCGAAGTATATAAACAGTGTGTTTACATACATAATTTCAACAAATCGTACCTAATATCTAAGAGAATATAAAGGGTTTATGCTGTATAACTGTGTGGGAAATGTTTATAAGAGTGTGGGAGAGTTTATAAGGGCTTAAAATATACAAAAATAACCATATAAACGTATGGTTTTTACTTCGCGGATTTTCACCTTTCGCGGAGGGTTCTGGAACGCAACCCCCGTGATCGAGGAGAGATCACTGTACTCCAAAAATAAGAGGAAAATTAAACATGCCAATTTCAAGTTGCTGCAATTTAACACTGGAATGTTTACCTGGAAAAATCAAGTGTTACTTCTCCAGACTTCCCCTTATGCTGTTCTTTTTGTTGGATTTGGGTAGGGTTTAGACGCACAGCTGGAAAAAAATCACACACAGGATGGCACAGGACAGGACTAAACCTCACAGCAGGTCTCAAAACAGACCTTGTTGTTTTCCTTTAAGGTTTACTTGAAGGATTTCTGGTAAATAAGAGAAACCTTTTTTTTGTATTTTTTACCCATTAATTAATGCTCTGGGTGTGGAAGATTGCCATGAAGCCCCTCCCCTCAATATCCCTTTTTTTTGTGTTTTTCAGAAGGCTTATAATGAAGGCTACAATTGTTTAATGAATTAAGTATGATGCAATCTACAGCTTGGAGTTTGCACTTTCTATGTGCCTTCATGGGTGTTCCTTCCATACACTCAAACACATACAAGATACGTTGAATGGAAGTTCCAAATTGGCTACAATATGACAGAAAGTTTTGGCGAGTGTGTGAGTGGACGTGCGATGAACTAATGCCTTGCCCAGGACAGTTTCTTACCTTGCATTTCAATTAAGCAGGATTAAGAATGAGCAACTGACTGACGTTTACAGGATCAATTATACTAACAAAACATATCTGCTTTGTAAAATGTTTTATATAAATTACAGGTGTCACAACAAATAAAAAATGTTTTATAATCACAAAAATAAAGAACTGAATTTTGATCACATTTTATTTGATGTAACAATCATATTTTAGTTTTGGTACGCTAAATTTAAATTTTGATGTACAGGTTTTTTTAAAAGAATGAAGGCCATAATTTATGCCATGAGGAAACAAAGAAAAAGTAGCATTCCTCCTAGGTTTCCTGAACTGCCTTAGAGCCTCAATATTCCCGAGTGAACATTTTGCCATTAGCAGACTTTAAATTAAAAAGACAAAATTAGCATAGTCCGACTTTTCCAATAAAATTAATCAACATCTATCCAGAAAACAAACATAATTGTATTGCAAAGGTTCTTTAAATAAGTTTGGTATTTTTCAAATTGAAGTTATTTCATCACTATCATGGTATATATTAATTTTCCACATAAAACTATGTTCTAAAGTGAAGTGTTTTTTTAATAGATTTTAAAAATATTTTTTCTGTTCTAGCAGCTTACAATGGAGCTCTATGGAACTCTGGGTCTATACCTGATAAAAAATGCATTAAAACTTAACAAAAATGTGAATTCTGAAGTGGCAAACGTTTTGATTTAAGAAAACATGACCTCTGTGTTTATTAGGCATCCTTGCGCTAATTGAGCAAAACTAGAAAAAATCATTTTATCACAGATTCTTGGTCCTGTTTTCTCTAGGATACGTTACTTGCTCGTTTGTTTGTTTGTAGCAGCCATGGAGTTTTGACAACATAACATTGAATCCACATTACTATCTATGTAGTTATTTTTCAAAGCAGTGTAATGAAAAGGGCACTCTAGAATTGTACACTTAACAATACAGCAGAACTGAACCAATTATACTACATTGTATTTTTTTTAAAAAGTGCCATGTCTTGTTTTGCACACACACAATTAAATAAAAAAAAAAAAAACTCAGAAAAAGTCAGAGTTTAAGAAAGAGCAGACTGGAGCGCCACAAAGTCATTACTGATTTTTTTTAAATGTATGATGAGTCACTCTTGCCGACAATACAGTAATAAAAGAACTACAGTACTCATAATGTTTTTGACACTGATGCCAAGCAATTTGTAAATGTATGCAGCCTCCATGTAAAACCTGGCACTGTGAGGCAGGAATGACAGCCTGCTTTGGCAATGTTAAAATATTTATACTGATCTTATTGAACTTAAACCTGATTTGCAGTGCCAGTTCACCCCAAATTGACCCTATAGTGTGTGTGTGTGTGTGTATATATGAGTGTTCACTCAAGGATGGTCTGGCGCCCATTCCAGGAACTGTTCCTGTATGCATCTGATGCTTGCTGGGATAGGCTCCAGCAAGACTGTGGCCCTGCCCTGGATAAGCAGATTAGGAAGAGGGATGGATGGGGGGCTTGAAGTGGGACAGTTCATACCAATATGCTGTACCAGCTTTCTTCCATTCAGATTTACTGGATGTACATCTATGATATTTGATCAGTTCCTGTCACTTCATTACCTGGCATGCAAGCTCAAGATTCTCTCTGACTGAAGCATAAGCATGCTTTATCAATCCAGCAGGTGCAGATAGTATGTTTTGTCTAGCTATCTACAGAACAGAGATGGTAAGAGTACCACTGAGTAAGAGAACAGAGAAGTTGGCAAAGACATGAGGCTCACAGCTATCTCTATTTTAAATGATCGAATCTCACAAAAATGGTTTGATTTTTGCTTTGTTTCTTCTTAAAATGGATACTCTGTTTTGCAGTAGGAGTGTAATTTTAAGACAGATCAATACTCAATATTTTTGGCTTAAAAATTGATGCATTTGGTAAGTTTTGAGACTTTTCCATCACATATGCACGCGGGGTTCCATGAAGCTTTGTGAGCTACAAGACCACAAAAAGTATTTTTAAAATGTATAAACAAACACTTCACTTTAGACTACATTTTTATGTGAAAAATTAATATACATCACGTGTTTTAACACTTCAAAATCTCAGCACTCTGATCTCTTGCCTTGAACAACCAAAATTAAGCATTACACGATCAAGGCAAATCTGGTTTATCACACAAACACTTTTTTCCTACCTCATATTAATTCTATTCACTGTACATTCAGTGTGGAAGTGGTTTATATAGGACTGTACTACTGAAGCAGAATATAAACACGAAAAATTGTGGTTCAGACCATGTACATAGACCAGCGTTTTTCAACCAGTGTGCTGCGGCACAGTGGTGCGCAGTGAGAGCTATCCAAGTGGGCCATTGAAATAAGAGTCTAGCGTACCATTTTGCCTAAACCTGAGAGACAAAAGCCTCCAAGGTGGTCAAGATCTGTGTGAGGAGGACAGGACTGCCTGGAAAAGCAAGCATAAAAGCAGCAACACTTTTGCTATGTTGCAGACAAAGCACTTAGAGCATTTCGGACACCTGGCTGTTAAAAGACCATCTGCCTAGATGTGTGGTACCAGCGAGTTTCACAGGGATGGTGGATAGTGGGTATACTAGTTGTCTCTGAGGCAGAGAGGGGCAGGCAAAGGGACAAAACAGCTGCACGATGCTACCAAAGTGTTCACTAGGTGGAGTGTCTCCAATCACTGATCTCAGAGCTGCTTTTTTACTGGCTTCTCCAGTAGTCCCGCCCCTTTGGACAGTTGAGCATGTATGTGAGATATAACGTATTTGTGGTTAGTAGAACTGTGGTGTGTCTTGGGATGTTTTTGGTTACAAAAAGTGTGCCACCCCAGAAAAAAAATTTGGGAAACACTGATATAGACCACCAAGGTCTACAGATCTTGCAAAATAAAAAAAATTTGGGAAACACTGATATAGACCACCAAGGTCTACAGATCTTGCAAAATATATTTTAGCAAGAAACCGGGCACATCATGTTTGAAAACATGCAATAATCATGTTTATAGAACATGTAATAAAATGCCTGCAGGAGAGGAAGATATACCACAGATAGATTTGCTTCCTTTTATACTTGCATATTACTTTAAAATTACAATAGTTTGCCTGGTTAACTTTCCTCTGCAATCAAAAGGTTTAAGAACACTAAATTTTCTTAATTATTAACATGCATACCTGTATCTCTCCATGTACTGGGTCAACTGAGAATGAGCACAACATAGCTAAGAAATAAAAGCAAACTGAATTAAAATCAAAAAACTGTCTTAAAAAGAAACAAATTAACAATTGTTGTTCTAAATGGAAAAGGTTTATAAAGAAAGGGTTACAAATAGAGACACATTAAATTATGTACAATAGTGTGTAATTTACCCCATGAATATTTTCAAAATAATGTGCTTCATGGCCAGTACACCACCCATCTTTTACAGTAAATTTTGCAGCATGATAATTGCATACATGAACATACCTAAACTCTCCTTTATACATAGATTAGCATTTGAATGTTTTGGTTACATAAAAACAGACAATTACTGAACAATACAGTATAAAAGCCTTAATAATATTCACACTCTCGGCTTCACAATGAAAAGAATGCCAAGAGTATGAGGAAAATGACTACAGAACAAAATAAAATAAAATTTGTGAATGGTTTATTTTTTCTTCAGACAAAACTCCAAAATCTTTTATATTAACTTTCAGGTGCAAACACTTTGAGGAGACAGAGGCAAAAGTATACTAAAAGCAGATGTTTCAACTGTAGAGTGTGTCCTCAGTTAATGAAGTAATTAACAATTCATTGTCATAAATAAAAGTGCCTGGGAATCCTTAGCTATTAATTATGGCTTATATGGCTAGAAGACCAAATTTCTTATACTGAGTGGCAAAAAGAAGCAAGACCAGTGGTGACTACATAGCCAGTGCATTTTAAAAACACACTGAAGGACAAAAGAAAGGAAACTTTTAAAACACTACTGTATATGTAGTTTATTTTAAATTAGGCACTTCGAATTCAAAGCGTACACAATAGATTTATTTAATAATTTCTGCTAATAAATACATTTCCCACTTTATTTTCTTTTCAAAAAAGAATTAGGACTCTACAATAAATGAAGAGAGTACTGGATTAAACTCAAGGTATTACATTATTTTTACATTTCTCATTACAATAAGCACGTTAAACATTTTTTACTTTCATTGTTGCTTTTCTTTTATCTTTTATCAGTAAAAGGCTAATATTAAATGTATAAATGAAACTGAAATTCATATGAGGATATTTGGAAGAAATCCATTTTAGTTTTCAGTAAATTTCTTCTAAATGCAATTTTTTTTTCATGACAACACAGAGGAAACCACTATATGATCCATCAATGAAATAAGCCAAGTACTTTTGTACACTCTTTAAATTGGCTGAAATGAAATGTTAAGTCAAAGGAAATAGAGTTAAATTATCCACTTAATTTGCACAAAGTATTTAGACTTTAACATAATTAAGAAAAGTGACTTTCAGAATCTGTTGACTAAAAAATAAAGCACTATTGGAAAACAAAGATTTCATTAATATCAGTAAAAAAATGTGTAATATTATATTATACTTTTCTACCTGTGCACCGGAAACTTCAGAACTGTGGATGCAGGCAATGGTGTCAATCAGGTTGTGAGCTTCATCAATGATCACAACCTGGTCTTTTAGTTTGATCCCAGAGGAGCGACGCGTTGACTCATGCAATAACGTCTGGTAAGGTAGCACCACCAGCTTAGCAAAACAAAAACCAAAAAATTTTCTCTCTTAAGCATATTTATTTACAAACTCATGATTTTTCTCTGATATCAGTATATTGAGAGCACAGTTGGTCTAACCCTGTTTTATAATCTGGTTTTTAATTAATATGAGCAGTCCTTTATCGTATTGTTGATAACTTAAGTAATAATGTAAAAGGTTCATAGTCTAACTGATAGAAAGGTGCGTTTCTTCCATAAAATAACTACATTCTTCTCACCTGTGCAGCTGGAATGGCTGAACGACCTCCATAGTAAGGGCATGCTTTAATTTCCTTGCCTAGAGTCACCAGCTGTTCAACATCTCGAACCTTTACCAAAGACTCATCTCTCAGGCCCTGAACTGCATCATGGTTAGAGAATGGGCAAACAGTTTTAGTCACTCCTTTCTTCCTCTTTGGCTCCTCCCCTTTATCCTTCTCTGCTAAGAAAAAAAAAAAAAAAAACTTGTAATATTAACACAAATGATTGTATCAGTAACAATGTGAGCACCATCTATTGATGGCAGTGATGTAACCTTCACTGTACCTTGTATCATTGCCACATGGTGCTCAACAAACCTTGGGACTTTGATCACAATTTCATCTGTCGTCCAACCTTACTATATTGTATTATAATATTCCAAACTTGATTCTTTCTGGATGTTATTTTTTCAGGATAATCTTTTTAATATTTTTAAGAATTAAAAACGATATTATTTTTGTCTAAAGTGTTTTATTTTTCATCTCTACAGTTTATTTGCTTTAATATGCATATTTAATTGCTTTTGACAATTACTATCAGTATTGCTATTTAAATGTCAATTTTCTTTCATATTACAGCATTAATATTTTATGTTGCAATATAAGTAAGGAACCATTAGTAAAAGATTTCTGTCAGTGAATTGTATATATAAAAATTTTAAAAAAAAAAGTTCAAAGTCCATCAAAGAGAGAAAGATAAAAACATGCCAACATGCAACATAAATCTAAGCATATAACCAAATATAAATGCCAAATTAAGGTTGCACTGGTTTGTGTATATTGTTTTAGATAGTTTCATAGATAATATTCCAAAACTAATACAGTTTGACACAGTTTAGAATAATTTTCTACTACATAAACATTTCTATCTATATTAATCAAGATAAGTAATACTTCCAAATTTTTTGATAGAATATCAATAAAATTGCCTCCTGTTTAACCTCTGGTAACCCGAAAGTGGGAATTGTACTTTCCAAATTTATTAATAAGCTTAAGGAAATCATTATTGAAGAACTGAAAACAACCAGTGAAATATTTAAATCTCCTCAAAAATACCTACAGAAGAAGCAAATTGTTAGGTTCTCAGGGCTGCTCACTTTAAGAAATACGTCATAAGTAAATATAATACTGGTTAACTTGCCTTTATAGCTCAGATATAAAAGTTTTGAAGATCATTTATCTTTACCATGTGAATAATGGTTATTTTATAGTCTGCTGATTTACAAATTTTACTTTGTATAAACTATATCAAAATACATATGATCTCATAGCTTCCTACAAGCTTGATGCCTAACAGTTTTATTTTGTCTAGCAAATTGCAGAAAATAAGGTAAAAAAACCAAGGTAAAAAAGTACATACTGTAAATGCTCTGCTGATGTTCTAGCTTGTATTAAGGCACATTTGCAGATATGAGATACTGACAAAGACAAAGTAAACCTATTGCATTTTGATTAAAAAGACTTGATATAAAAAGCTAGCAAGGACATAGAATTCGAAATGAAAGCTCACTGTGTTCAGGCAGCACAGCTGAGGCACTTCTCAAGCAACTAGTGAATTAACATAAAATTCAATAGTCCCTTCGAAAAAAATGCTCAGATTTTTCAAGTAAGGGAGACATAAGTTTCAAGGTAAGGTTGTTGTATTCACTAATCATAGCACTATAAAGGTAACAAATTGCTGCAAGCAGATTAGCACATGCAAGTAAGAATTTCACTTTACTCTGTACATGTGACAATATTGACCCTATAAACCTAAAAATAGAGACTGATATCTGTGACCTTAAGTGATCTTCCAGACTAGTTTTTAAAGAAGTATTCACTTTAAAATATACTTACCATGTTTATTCTTCTGTATTTCCATGCACCGATCATTTATCAAGTGAATTGAGGCTAAGCGTCGCACCTCATCATTTATGCACAAGTTCTAAAAGACAGAAGTAATCTTAATTTTTTTTTTTTTTTAAAACAAATGTTTAAGTTATGCGTACAAGTATTTTTAAGGTTGGATGTAAGCACATATAGTGATAGCCATTACATGGTAATCAAACTAAGAAGAAAATGGTAGACAGCAAGTAGGATACATTTCCTAAAGAAGTTACATCCAGTAAAATGTCATGTGAAAACCAGAAACAATAAGATAAATAAGCACAAGTTAGGAAGCTTTTACATGTTTCTATCAGTGAATTAATATGCCTAAAAGGGTTTAAAGAACAGAATTAGTGTAAAGCAAAACAAAACAAAACATAATAATAAAACCAATTTCAGGGTGAACACAAGCAAGGTAATTAATGTACAGAACATATTATGAATTAAGCAACTGTCACAACCATGAACATAACAAAAAACAAACAACCAACCACATTCTTGGCTACTCTGAAATGCTCATTTACTAAAAAAAAACCAAAAAAAAAAAAAACCTGCTCAGCACTTACCACCTTAGATTTAGGCCAGTCACTATAAAAACATTATCTAATAAGAAAAAGGTGGCTTATTAAGCAATACAGAAACCCTTTATAGAAACACAGTAGACCTGCTTGTTTATTAAAACTTATTCACTATTATGGAAATTAATATTTTGATAATGGCTTGTTAATTGCCATTTAAGGAATGAATGTGATAGAAAACAAACAGCTTTCTAATATGTAAGCATATATTCTGAGTAAAAAAAGTGTAAAAATCGAGTACTGTTTTCAGGAAGGCATGTTTTATTGATGAGAACTGCTGTGTATTACGATGTTACAAACATTTACTTAATTTTCTCCCTGAGTGTTTAGGAAATTCTGTTAAGTGCTGATTCAGGATGTGCAGTGTAACCGATTGCTTGAGAAGGCTTTGTTATAATAGGCACCGTTTATAACATACTTTACAAGCAACATGCTGAAAGCAAAGCTAGCACTTCGATATTCTATCTGCAATGTCAGAAGCATGGACTTTGTATGACCTACAGGTATCAAAAACAGGGACACATTATATGAGCCCATCCCACATTGCCTGAACTGGGAGGGACATGAAATTTATGATAAGTAGATTTGAAAAGGTAGTTTACGACCCAATTATCAGTGTATCCTTTCCTTCTTGTTTGTCTGAATTAGAGAGAATGCTTACATGCAGGAGCAAAGCATGGGCTGGACTAAAATGACTGAGTTATGGCTAACAGGATTGTTGGTTGTATCAAGAGAGCCACCCTGCACCACGACAACCCACTGACCCAGAAGTTGTGACAGGAAACCAAAGGACTAGCATAAGTTTGGTCTCTCTCTATGCCATTATTCACCCTGACAAGACAGGCCATGCTACCCACATCTACCATTTCCCATTCTGAAGAGAGGCGATCTCTCTATTTCATTCATGCAGATGGCATGCTGGACAGAGGTAAGACAGAGATCCAACTGGTAGCCTATTATCAGGACCATTCATTGTATTCTGCAATTTTGGTCATATTATCTATAATGTATGAATAAATGTGTAACTTTCTTTCCCGACTTGTTTTATGCTCAATCCTGTTGCCCAGAGGTCATGGATATAAAATGTAGCATAAAACATGACGGTTATATCCTGTACCTTTCAGGTCTACATAATAAAGAGTCTAAAAGGGAAAAACAGTGTCACCTCAGGACCCTACCAGAAGAAAACATTCACTATTGCCAAAATCTGCTTATAACTGTAATATCACTGAAGCACAATTTAATTTTACAGTTATCTGAAACTCAATTTATTGTTTCAGCTCTTTTCTTGTGTGTTGAAAGTTTTATTGTAAAAATATATTCCAATACAGTAATTCCTCGCTACTTCGCGGTTCACTTTTCGCGGATTTTATATGCAAGCATATATAAATACATAATGTGGATTTTTCGCTGCTTCGCGGGTTTCTATGGACAATGGGTCTTTTTACTTGCTTCCTCAGTTGGTTTGCCCAGTTGATTTCATACAAGAGATGCTACTGGCGGATGGCTGAGAAGCTACCCAATCAGAGCACGCAGTTAAGTTCCTGTGTGCTGCTGATTGGCTCAGCGACGGAGTGTTGCATTAACCAGGAAGTCTCATCTCACTCATTCATCATTAACGTGCTAATGCTTCAGGGGCCGTGTCCAAGCACCAACAGAAGATGCAAATGATTGCAGAAAAGGTAAAAGTTTTGGATATGTTGAAGGAAGGGAACAGCTACACCGCTGCAGGACATCGATTCTTTTTATTTAAAAAGGAGGAAAAGCATATAAGATCTAAGGCCGCAGTGTCCTTTAACCAGGGTGCAAAACGAGTTGCAAGTGGACGTGATAAGGCAGTAGTCTGGATGGAATCTGCTTTAGGAATCTTTGCAACAAGGTCGACGACGTCATGACCACCTACAAGCTGCTACGTGTACTTCGCAATACAGTAAGTGTAAACTTATCTACCGATTTCATATTGCTTAGCAGTTGTCCCTGTTTTTAATAGAGTAAATGGTGGGTTGTAAATAATACAGGGAGGGTTTAAAAACGTCCAAATACACGTTAAATAATTAAATAAATATAGTGTCCCTACTTCACGGAAATTCAGTTATCGCGGTCGGCCTTGGAACCTATCTCCCGCGATAAGTGAGGGATTACTGTAGAAAAATTCAAATCAACACTAAACCACTGAAAACATCATTAAGCCACTACATGTACCCATGTATTAAAGAAAAAGTGACAAAGGAGTAAAAACCAAATTAATAGTAGATAGAAAGTAGACCTGCCCCCCTTAAAAAATACACATAGATAATGAATCATGGCTTCCATCCATGCAGCTCCATACAAGTCATATAGGACTGCCAACATTCAATACTACAACCAGCCACAACATAAATTCTTGCAGCAGATATTTCAAGGAACACAGGATTAAAGTAGAAAGATTTCCAAAAAATGACAGGTAAAGAATCAAGAGATTTCCAATAAGAGAGCCAAGACTAACTTCAGAATCAGAAAACTTTATTAATCCCGAAGGAAATTACTTATGTTACAACTTAACAACAGACAAGGGACATGTTACACTAAGAGCAAGTATAAAGTAATCATGTAAATATAAATAAAGTATAATAAATGTAAGTATCAAACTAGAGTGCAGAGTGTTGCACCTTAAGTTAATATTGCACAAATAAGGTTATTCTCATGCAAAGAAAAGACAATTTATTGCACAAGAACAGATAGTATTTTACACATTTCAGGTACTTGAAAAATGTACCTGGATATCCAATAAAGAAAATGGGTAATAGCTTAAAGTATGGGTGAGTGACCGGAAAAGGAGTTATAGAGTCTGATGGCTGTGGGGAGGAAGGATTTTCTGTGACGTTCAGTGGAGCACTTGATGCTAGTCAGTCTACTGATGAAAACGCTTCTCTGTCCAACCACAACTCTATGAAGTGGGTGATTAGCATTTTCAATAATAGACCAAAGCCTAGACTACATTCTCTGATCTGCCACAGTTTCCAAGCTGTCCAGTTTCTCTCCTACCACAGAGGAAGCCTTCTGAATTAGTTTGTTTAGTCTCCTGATGTCTGTCACTTTCATGCTGCTCCCCCAGCATGCCACAGTGAAGAAAAAGGCACTGGCAACCACACTGTCATAGAACATCCGCAACATAGTGCTGCTGACACTAAAAGATCTGAGCTTGCGTAGGAAATACAGCCTACTTTGACCCCTCTTGTATATGGCCAGCGAGTTCCTGGACCAGTCTAGCTTATTGCTCATATGCACCCCTAGATACTTGTACTCCTCAACTATCTCCAACTCCATACCCTTAATAGACAGGGGAGTGGCTGGAGATTGCAATCTTCTTAAATCAACTACCAGTTCTTTAGTTTTAGTGGTGTTGATCTGCTGTTGATTCAGCTCACACCAGTCAACAAAATTGTCCACTACCTTCCTGTATTCCATCTCTTCTCCATGTCTGATACTACTCCATGTCTGATACTACCAACTATTGCAGAGAGCCCAATGAGAGCAGTTCTGCTGGAAAGAAGTATGACAGAAGAAAGGTTCAGGAGAATAAAGACTTAAGTAAAAGGAACATCAGAGATGAGGACTGATGAAAGAAGCTGCGTCACAGCTCACCAGAAAGCTGGGACTTTAGGACATTCCCAGTACATATGAAAAAAGCTACCAAAGGCTTTAGAACAAAGAAAGTGGATCATTGTAAAAGGTCAGAACAAAATGTTTCAGGCAGGACACAGAGAAACAAGCAGTATACAAATTCCAATTAGTTGTGTTGATTATTTTGTTTATTTAGACGCAGAAGGAATGCCCTTGATAATCAGGTCCCCGTCAGGAGGAGCAAACAGTACCAGGTTCCTAAAAGAGACTTAATAGGCAAAGGAATAGAAGCAGCGTTCCATAAAATGGACTGTTGGCAACACTTAAAGCAGTGATCTGGGACTCTCTGACCATAAAGCAGTACTTTGCACTGTTTCATTACCTTTCCCTCATCTTACCTGTAAATGTCAAATTACTTTTAGAAACCTTAAAAATATCTGTCCCTCTAAACTTCCTAGATCTATTTCTGACCTTTTTCTCTGTCTTACCCTATGCCATCTGCACTCGATAGACTTGTTGACTACTACAACTCAGCTCTTCATTCAGCACTAGACAAAGCAGCTCTTTTAAAACATAAGGGGGTTTCCATTAAGCATTCAATCCTTGGTACAACTCAGAATTACTGTCTATAAAATCAGCTGGCCAAGGCCTTGTTATCACATAAGACTGGCCTTACTGTGCACGTCCAGGCTTTCTCAGACCATTAAAGGGCTTACAGCCAGGAACATTCATTAAGGCAGAATAACAGACAGCTGCCAAAATAATTTGAAGATGTTGTTCTCTGCAGTTAATAAACTACTTTAACCTGCATCTGGCACATTACCTCCTCTACTGTAGTCTGTAAAAAAAAATCCTCCACTTTTTCCGGAATAAAATTAAAACATATACAATTCAACTAACACAAATTCACCATCCATTTATATCTGACTATATATACTGACTATTATATACAGTAATCCCTCGCTATATCGCGCTTCGCCTTTCGCAGCTTCACTCTATCGCGGATTTTATATGTAAGCATATTTAAATATATATCGCGGATTTTTTGCTGGTTCACGGATTTCTGCGGACAATGGGTCTTTTAATTTCTGGTACATGCTTCCTCAGTTGGTTTCATAGTTGATTTCATACAAGGGACGCTATTGGTGGATGGCTGAGTAGCTACCCAACTTACTTTTCTCTCTCTGATCCTGACGTAGGGGGTGTGAGCAGGGGGGCTGTTCGTACACCTAGACTATACGGACGCTCGTCTAAAAATGCTGAAAGATTATCTTCACGTTGCTACCTTCTGTGTGCAGCTGCTTCCTGAAGCGACATGCTGCATACTTAAAAGCACGAAGGGCACGTATTGATTTCTCTCTGTCTCTCTCTCTCTCCCTGCTCCTGACGGAGGGGGTGTGAGCTGCCACCTTCAACAGCTTTGTGCCGCGGTGCTTCGCATACTTAAAAGCCAAACAGCCCTATTGATTTGTTTGCTTCACTCCTTTGAAGAGGAAGATATGTTTGCATTGTTTTAATTGTGAGACAGAACTGTCATCTCTGTCTTGTCATGGAGCACAGTTTAAACTTTTGAAAAAGAGACAAATGTTTGTTTGCAGTGTTTGAATAACGTTCCTGTCTCTCTACAACCTCCTGTGTTTCTGCGCAAATCTGTGACCCAAGCATGACAATATAAAAATAACCATATAAACATATGGTTTCTACTTCGCGGATTTTCTTATTTCGCGGGTGGCTCTGGAACGCAACCCCCGCAATGGAGGAGGGATTACTGTATTCCTACTAGCAGGTGCCACTTCTAATCTTCTATTACAGCTGCAGATGATTCAAAACTCTGCTGCAAGAGTCCTTACAAGGACCAGCAACAGCAAGCACATAAGATCCATCCTGCTTTACCTTTACTGGCTCCCTTTAATCTTACAGGATTGGATATAAAATTCTATCAATAACCTACAAAGCCTTAAATGGTCCATAAGTGACCTTCTCCATCACTATGATCCAATTTGCCCAGTAAGATCCACTGATTCTGGCAGTCTTGTTGCTCTCCATACTATCCTGCACTCTATGGGTAAAAGGGCCTTCAGCTCCATAGCGCCAAGACTTTGAATGACCTAACTAAATTAACTAGATCAGCTGACTCAATTTGTCAAGGAAGACATTTAACTTAACCTAACATTCTGCCCTATGTTTCAGTTTACTTCTCTGTTTAAATGCTCAGGATAATTTGTGTGTGTGTTATATCAGACATTTTGTTATTTTTTCAGGGTTTTCTTCTAGTATCAAATGTAATATTTTACTTGGTTTACTGTCTTTTTTTCTATTTAATGCTTTGTGTATCCAATATTTACCTATCTTTAGTTTTCTATGCAGCTATTATATGTATCCAATGTTATATATAACCTGCTGTTCTTTCTGAAAATCTTAAGTACTTATATATATAATTTATTTTATATATATATATATATATATATATATATATATATATATATATATATATATATATATACATACATACAGTACTGTGCAAAAGTTTTAGGCAGGTGTGAAAAAATGCTGTAAACAAAGAATGCTTTCAAAAATGGAAGTGTTAATCATTTATTTTCATCAATCAACAAAATGCAGTGAATGAACAAAAGAGAAATCTAAATCAAATCAATATTTGGTGTGACCACCAAAGAATGCTTTCAGAAATATAAATAATGATTGTTTATTGTTATCAATTTACAAAATGCAAAGTGAGCAAACAAAAGAAAAATCTAAATCAAATCAATATTTGGTGTTACTACCTTTTGCCTTCAAACCAGCATAAATTCTTATAGGTACACCTGCACAAAGTCAGGGATTTTGTAGGATTATAGTCATGTGTATGATCAACCAATTATACCAAACAGGTGCTAATGATCATCAATGTCACACGTAGGTTGAAACATAGTCATTAACTGAAACAGAAACAGCTGTGTCGGAGGCTTAAAACTGGGTGAGGAACAGCCAAACTCTGCTACCAAGGTGAGGTTGTGGAAGACAGTTTCATGTCATGGCAAGATTGAACACAGCAACAAGACACAAGGTAGTTATACTGCTTCAGCAAGAGGTCTCTCCCAGACAAAGATTTCAAAGCAGACTGGGGTTTCAAGATATGCTGTTCAAGCTCGTTTGAAAAAGCACAAAGAAATGGGCAACGTTGAGGATCGTAGACGCAGTGGTCGGCCAAGGAAACTTAGTGCAGCAGATGAAAGACACATCAAGCTTATTACCCATTGAAATCGGAAGATGTCCAGCAGTGCCACCAGCTCAGAACTGGCAGAAACGAGTGGGACCCAGGTACACCCATCTACTGTCTGGAGAAGTTTGGCCAGAAGTGGTCTTCATGGAAGAGTTGCAGCCAAAAAGCCGTACCTCCGATGTGGAAACATGGCCAAGCGACTCAAGTATGCACGAAAACATAGGAACTGGGGTGCAGAAAAATGGCAGCAGGTGCTCTGGACTGATTAATCAAAATTTGAAATATTTGGCTGTAGCAGAAGGCAGTTTGTTCGTCGAAGGGCTGGAGAGCGATACAATAATGAGTGTCTACAGGCAACAGTGAAGCATGGTGGAGGTTCCTTGAACGTTTGGGGCTGCATTTCTGCAAATGGAGTTGGAGACTTGGTCAGGATTAATGGTGTTCTCAATGCTGAGAAATACAGGCAGATACTTATCCATAATGCAATACCATCAGGGAGGCGTATGATTGGCCCCAAATTTATTCTGCAGCAGGACAACGACCCCAAACATACAGCCAAAGTCATTAAGAACTATCTTCAGCGTAAAGAAGAACAAGAAGTCCTGGAAGTGATGGTATGCCCCCCACAGAGTCCTGATCTCAACATCATCGAGTGTGTCTGGGATTACATGAAGAGACAGAAGGATGTGAGGAAGCCTACATCCACAGAAGATCTGTGGTTAGTTCTCCAAGATGTTTGGAACAACCTACCAGCCGAGTTCCTTCAAAAACTGTGTGCAAGTGTACCTAGAAGAATTGATGCTGTTTTGAAGGCAAAGGTTGGTCACACCAAATATTGATTTGATTTAGATTTCTCTTTTGTTCATTCACTGCATTTTGTTGATTGATGAAAATAAATGATTAACACTTCAATTTTTGAAAGCATTCTTTGTTTACAGCATTTTTTCACACCTGCCTAAAACTTTTGCACAGTACTGTATATTATATATATATATATATATATATATATACACACACACACACACATACAGTATATACACAGTATATGCAGGTGGAGATCCACAAAGGGAGAAAATGAATCACGTATCAAAAAGTAGTTTTTATTCCTGAGCTTTCAGTCCCTACCAGGGGCCTTCATCAGAGGATAATGCTTAGACTTACAAGAATTAAAGGCAATATATAGCAAAAGTTACGGAGGGTTTGGGGGCTAAGTCAGTTACACACAGGACAACCGAACACACATATTTCCACAAAAGAACAGAAAGCTCTAAGATCGCTACAAAATGACAATAGCATCATCACACCAGCCGACAAAGAAGGCGCAACTGTCGTATTAGACAAAGAACAATACACAATTGTTTTCTGACACCAACACTTAACAACTGAACAATAACCCAACAAAAACCACGCTTAATAGAATAAACACTACTCTGACCAAACTCCGAAATAACAACCGCCTGGATGCACAGAACTATTACAAAATGAAATCCAATGATGCTAACTGCCCCGAATTTTACAGACTCCCAAAAATACATAAAACACCACTGAAATTCAGACCAGTGGTCGGCCTAATAGGTGGACCATCTTACAACTTGTCAAAAAGACTTTTCAGTTACTCAAACATTTAACGTATGACTCGGCATATTCTGTGAACAGTGCCGAGTTGGTATTACAACGCTTGAAAGAAGTATCCGTCTCCGAGGACGAGGTCATGGTCTCGTTTGACGTCGTGTCGCTATATACCATGATTCCAATTCATCTGGCCACAGAAACATTATTGAGACTGGAAAGTGATCCCACCATAGAGACAAGAACCAAACTGTCCACTAAAGACATAATGCACTGAATATCACTCTGCCAAAAAACTCATTTTCATTTCAACGGCAAATACTACATTTAAAAAGAAGGTATGCCAATGGGATCGCCGTTATCAGGACTTCTAGTGGAACTGGTAATGCAGCGATTTGAAAATGCGGCTCTATCCCAGTTCACACCCAAAATTTGGATACGCTACATAGACGACACATTCGTCATACTAAAAAATGACCAGCTGAATGAGTTCTACAACCACATCAACACAATATTCCCTGCAATCCAATTCACCATGGAAAAAGAAATGAATCGACACATCAGCTTCCTGGACATCTACATTGAAAGAAATAATGACGCCACCCTGACCACGGCACACACACACGGAACAATTTAGAATCACCAATTCATGTCTTTGGACTGTGGGAGGAAACCAAAGTACCCAGAGGAAACCCACACAGACACGTGGAGAACATGCAAACTCCATACAGGGAGGACCCGGGAAGCGAACTTGGGTCTCCTAACTGCGAGGCAGCAGCACTACCACTACGCCACCGTGCCGCCCTATTTCTGAAACAAATTACAAAATTATTAAATGATTAACACTAAAGGAACTGATGATGGCTTTATAAGCTCAGCAGATTTAATTGGTTTTTATCAAGACATATGGTCAATGTAATAAAATTTAATGATATTCTTTGTTTTGTTGGCTATACAAACAAACAAACCCTGCTTTATTCCATTTGACTGAACATATATTTAGGCAGCAGCTTTTAAAAAAAATCAGATGTTAAGAGGGCCTGAAGATAGGTATGTCTTCCAATAAAGATTGGGGATTATTCAACCATATTCCAAACAAACAGAATGACTGACTAAATTATATATTAGATAACAAAATGTTAGATGAAAAACAACTTCAGTGTTGGCAAATGCATATAAAAAAAATTAGTGTATTTTTAGGAAAGGAAGGAGGCATAGTGGTGGATTGTGTGAAGAAGCCTGTAAAAAGGTTAAAAGCAAAACACTTGTTTCAATATGGGGATGTGTCCAGAGTAGTTGTGTCTCAGCCATTGAGATCTTCCATGGAGAGGGATACTGGGGTTACGTTATGCAGAAGCACATTACCTGTTAGAACAGCGTTCCTGGCTAGTAGGAAGCTGTAAGAAGCATAAAATAAGTCTCACAGGAAGCCTCCAGACAAGATGCACAGCCATACTAACAGTAGAAGAGACCTTACATATGTCAGTGCCGAAATAAACTATCGTCCATATTGTGTTTTTGCAGTTACTATTTGCTTTCCAAAGAGGACAAGTCAAATGCCAGTGAGGATGCAAATATCCACAACACATAGATGGTCAATGAATGGTTTGATGAGCATAGCAACAATGTAAATCATATGTTATGGCCTTCTCATGCTATAAGCAAATCCGATGGTGAACTTATGAAGGAGACTGGAGCCACAGAAATAACGAATGCCCTTCAACTCACCAATATGGTTTCAGACAATTAAAGAATTTAAATTCCATGCTAAATGTCCAAATGCTAAATCTGATTTGGAGATTTGTTGTGGCCCGAAGCACCAAAATACAATTCACATAGGTCCTTTCTTTTTTCTGTCAGTAACCTATACCTCTAAGACTTTACAGATCTTTCATGAAAATGTACCATTTAATCTTCACATACACCACCTACTGAAATCTATTAGAATTTGTGCTGGGTCCAATCTTGTTCTCCTTGTTTATAATTCCTTACAGCTTCTCTATATATTGTTTCACATTCTTTTTCCCAATATTACATATTAACAACAACTCTTTCTCGAACACGGCCTGTTTGCTAATCACTATATAGATGTATAAAGGCACTATTTTCATTCAATTGTTTCTTTTTTTATATCATGCACTTTCCATGGGCAAAACAGAAATTAAATTAAACAACACAAAACACAATACAATGTGTTTAAACTAATAAAAATGCATTTTAAATTTCATTCTTTAAGCCTTTTAATAATAATGGCATGGTTTAACTAAATTCTAATATAATAAATAAAGCTTCAATAAAGTTATTCTGTCAAGAGGACCAAGAAACACAACTCCATTGTACAGATTCCAGACAAAATTAATCCTTGTGTGTCCACAACCATTAGGAAATACCAATCTAAACCTTTCTTGACAGATTTAGGCAACCCAGTATCACCACTCTGTAATGTATGACAGTGAACAATTTTGGTGGAATAAAATGGTAACCTTAAGCTCAGTCATTCCAAGTCAACAGCTGCTATACATGCAGGCCAATGTTTTTTAATATTTTGCCAATTTATATATTCTTTTTATCTCTAGAAAGCTAAATATTAAAATACCCAGAATGAATTAACTTTGTCATGTACTATTACGTTTTTGTATATTGATTGTCTTGATGCTACTTTTAGATTTTAACTTTGCCTCCTCTCTTACAGCTTCTTTTGAATCATATTAGGGCTTGTTTATACTTGACGCTCAGAATGCGTACGTGCCCGCATCATGGCTGCTATGCGTTCTCAGCAATCATTTGATGCTTTCTCTGATCAGGTCCTCAGAAATTAACACAACGCATGCGCGAGTTGCAGTACCAGCAAAAAGTCGGGGGGCACAGTGTGCTAAAAGTTGGAATGTGACATCAGAGTCTCTGTGTACTATATACATGTGACAGAAAGCCACTTTGCGGATCTTACAAGACCAGTGTGCGCGATTCGATGTTTGAAGCAAAGTTTGTGGTGAAGCAAAATGCCGACATACAGATGTATTCGTGGTGCTTTTATATTCAAGCGTCGCATATTCCCGATCGTAATGAAACAATACATTTTAAAAGTCTCACATATCTTCTTCTGTGCCGTCTTTTTTTCTAGGGCTTCCTCTGGTCCTGACAGCAGCGGATCGCCAGCAATAGATCGCCACACTGAGCACATTAAATGTATGATATTCCAACTCTCTGCACATTTAGAATGCTTAGATTTATACTTATCACTTTCATGATAAAAAGCATTAAAGTATGTATATTACATTTTACAGATAAATCGGTAATTTCGTTTAAATAATGAATACTGTTAATAATTACACACATGGGGGTGATACAGTGGCGGAGCGTTAGTGCTGCTGTCTTGCAGGGAGTCATGTCGCCGATATTCCCTGCTTGGAGTTTACATGTTTTCCTGCTGGGTTTCCTCAGTGTGCTCCAGTTTCCTTCCAAAGATATGCAGATTTGGGGATTTGGTGCCGCTAAAATGACGCTAGTGTATGTGTGTGCTTGTATTCACCTTGCGATGAGCCGAGGCCTCGTCCAGGGATTGTTTCTCACTCGTGCCCAATGCTTGCTGGAATGGACGCATCCCTGGATTTAATCAATAAACATCCTTTTCAGAGATATTGCGGTAAGGTGTCATCAGAATTTAATGGGTGTTCTAGACAATTCACAACACAGAGAAGCCGGACGTGTTCTTGCCATGATAATATCTCGCACTGCCACCTGGCAGATGCCTCCAGATTTACGTAACACAAGGTAGTTATACTGCATCAGCAAGGTCTCTCCCAGACAAAGATTTCAAAGCAGACTGGGGTTTCAAGATGTGCTGTTCAAGCTCTTTTGAAGAAGCACAAAGAAACGGGCAATGTTGAGGATTGTAGACGCAGTGGTCGGCCAAGGAAACTTAGTGCAGCAGATGAAAGACACATCAAGCTTATTACCCATTGAAATCGGAAGATGTCCAGCAGTGCCATCAGCTCAGAACTGGCAGAAACGAGTGGGACCCAGGTACACCCATCTACTGTCTAGAGAAGTGGTCTTCATGGAAGAGTTGCAGCCAAAAAGCCATATCTCCGACGTGGAAACAAGGCCAAGCGACTCAAGTATGCACGAAAACATAGGAACTGGGGTGCAGAAAAATGGCAGCATATTATTTATTTTATATATATATATATATATATATATATATATATATATATATATATATATATATACACACACACACACACAATGTATATACTGTATGTGTTTCTGTGTAACGGGCGGCCAGGTCCCATGCCCGGCCGGGATGGCCCTGCTGCATATGTTCCGGGGGTGCAGCCATGGGCTCCTCAGTACCTCCCCCAGGACGCTTGGTGGCAGCATCCCTGGGTGATGTTGGTGCCTCAGTTTCCCGCAGGGCTCAATGGGAGATGGAGTTCTCCACAACCCCGTGGGGACCTGGGGTGGCCACCAGGGGGTGCTGCATGGATCCTGGAGCCTTTATGGACACCTCTACAGCCCCACCCGGAAGTGGGCTATAAAAAGGGCCTGCATCCACCACTCAGGAGCCAGAATCGGGTGGAAGAGGACGAGGTTACCTGGGAGGAGTGGTGGTGCCAGGGTGGAGAGTTGTGTGTTGACTGAATTAAAGTGCTTTGGGAATGTGTTGTGGCTGGGGGGGCTCACAGGGAAGATGTGCCCTCCAGCTAAAGAAAAATAAAACTCTCTTGTGGTTTTATACGTGCCTCTGCGTCAGTCTGTGCCGGGTCGGGCGCTATATAGCGCTTTATTACAACATATATATACATAGTTCAATATTCATCATCTTTAAATGAGTGAAATGTCAATCCATTTAACATATTTGAAATTTAAAGGAATTAAACATATCAGCTGATTTAGCCAGTAATTAAAGCATCGTCATTGTCAAAGAGAAAGATTCCAACTGAGCTTGGTTCTTTTGGCAAGTATTTTTTTACCCTCCTCAACTTGTGGAAGTAGCATATTATACTCTGTATGAGATCATAGCAGGATTATGCTTCCTGTCGGTAGCCTTAACCTAGTATATAAAGCCAAAGGAACTCAAAGCTATAGAGTTGTAGAAAAAATGATGAACAAAGACCAAACCTAAAAGAAGCAAGTAAAGCAAATAAAAAATATTGTTAAGCCACCACTGGGCTTCCCTATCACATCGTCAGGAGGCACGACTCTTTACATATTTTATTTGCTTAGTTCTTCAATGAAGGGTATTATTAGGCAACAGTCCAAGCCTCTTTATATTTTAAGGAAGCAAAATTACACTGGCAGAAGGCTCTTCCAAAACATTCAGTAACAGGAGAACTAGTTCATGAATCACTATTACCGGAGGGAAAAAATAAGCCTTTACTTACTGACTTGGCTTAAACTGTGCATCTCAATGTTGGCATGATAATAAGGACATCACAATCTCTGAAAAAAGAGACTTTACTGTGTGATGTCTCCAGAACACAGCATTACAGAAATAAAAGATTATTACCTGTGTACTTAAAAACATAATAACTAGTTGTAAACAGGAAATACCAATAAAACCACTATTCATGGTGATACTGTCACAGGATTTTAAGGCTTAGACTGTTAACTACTGTTCCACTCCCCACCCTCACAACTCTAGGAAGCTAGATTTGAATACCGCCATCATCACTGTCCATATTTGCATGGTTTTTCTGTGGTTACTACAGTTTTCCACCTTTATACCAAAATATATGACAGGTATGTACATTGTTACTAGTAACTGCAAATAAATTGTGAGTGTGTGAAAAAATGTGCCATGCGATGGACTGGCATGCCACTCAGGGATGGACCCAGGCTTATGCCAGATGTTTCCAGAACAGGCTTAGGCTCCTTGTGCCTTATAATTTAATGAAGCGATTTAAAATAGAATGGCAGGATATAAACGGGAAAAGTATTTAACACAGCATAATCCAAATGTTTCTAAAATCCTGTGAGATTATATTTCATAATCACCTTTTAACTAAAGGTTCAAACAGCAAGAAGCACGACAAACCATTAAAAAATGTTCATGACAAAACAATCAACTAAAAACTGAAATGTCAGTTATAAAGGAAATGGTACTTCTTTAACATGGACACTGACTATTTCAAAACAGCAGAAGGACAGAATAAAAATGCATCTAAATATAATCTATATTTAGAAAAGAATTGGGAAAAGTTCTTCAGTAAAAATATAAACCAAATGCTGATAAGATGTTGTGTGAAAATGAATAAAGCAAACATGACGTTTGAAATGTGTAAAAGGCAAGAAGAACTGATGTCAGATAAAAGTGCATAGTGCAAAAATGATGAGATGAAGCAATCTAAAAAGAACTGAATTAGCAGGTTCACATTTAGAGTCACTTAAAGAGCACACCTTAAAAACAATCTTAAGCACCAATAAGCAAATAGTTTCAGCTAATACAGAAACTAACATCATAATAAGCTTAATAATGAACACTTGCCAAAAGCCTTTAACAATTGTGTGTTGAATTTGTAACAGAAGAAAAAAAAGAATACCTGACGGGATGCCAGTGAAATGAGCCTGATCTCTTTGCCAAAAGGACTTTTCTGTACTTCATGTACAAACTGGGCAAGTTGCGAATGTGTCCGACTACAATAATAGACCTGAAGTAGTAAGAAAGTTGTTATTGATTACTGCCTAAAATATGAATTGCAATAAACTACATATTTCTCACAATAGTTACAAAATAATCAAAAAAAGATCAAACAAGTTACCTTAATAAAAAAAAATAAAAATTAAAAATGAATAAATTCACTTAATTAAAAAATAAATTTCCTGTGATTCAGAGGGCATACATTTTTCCATATGTTCTTACAGTGTTAAAAAAAAAAAGTGTTCTAACTTATTTACAATTAGGGCTTTTCTTTCACTATCAGGAAACTGAGTGAGTGAAGATTTGCTAACATAAGACTAGAATGATGAAAACAGATCTATAACACAGGAGTTTATCTAAACTTTTAGGGATGATACACTGTCTTATTCTAGTCATAAAGTGGCTAAACTGACATGCAGCTACATGTAAGCATCACATACTGTACATTAACCAAGCCTTGTACATCATATGTTATGGAAAGCACTTGACTGAAGTGAGATTTGAAGATACTTGAAGATAAAAGCATTTTTTTTAAAAGCACTTGTTCTATAATGAACATCATTTCAAGGTGATTTGCAAATACTGAACTATACTACTGTACATGTTTAAATATAAAAACTTGTCATCTATCTTAAATATAATTGTTGAAAACACCAGTTAACTGACTCGATCAATGTCTCACATAAGCCTAGAGGTTACGTCACAGTGTCAACTAACACCTCAGTTTTATCAACATCAACAAAGTTAATTTAAGAAATGTAAAATTTAAAATATACTTTTACACACATCAAAAAAAAAAATCAGGAGTAAACATTTAAAGTAACAAAAACACACATATTTATGCACCTACGAAATTGAAAAAATAAAAAATGTTATGTTGTTGTTAAAAGTACTGTAAATAACCTATGCAGAAATAATGTTCATACATTACATCTCATCTCATTTTCACAAACAATATTAAGTCAAAATAAAGAAGACGCAGCAAGAAAACTAAATGCTTAATGACAAAGAGCTAACATTAGATTACATTGACTCAGAACATACAAACATGAGTAGTTAATGTCAAGAAGCTATAACAAAAATAATTAGAAAAGACAGTATAAATTATAAATCTAAAATAAATATCAAAACAAACAAATACACAACTAGTATTATAGAATGAAAACGTCTGACTTGGCAACAGATAAACAAATAGTCACAGTGAGGCATTATAAAGGTGTGTTGCCGTTGCTATAAAGAAGTCCAAGTAGCATTTCTTGACATACTTCTTCTAAATAATTTATTGGCTAAAGGTACTAAATTTTAGTATATCAGAGAGAAGATGTGCAGAGTTGCTGATAATTTTCTTTATTCTCTCCCCTTCACTATCGTCCTCAGTGGGTTGAGCATGCGTCTCATAACTGAGCTTTTTATCTTAATCAGCTTATTGATTTGGTGGGCTTCTCTTGAAATGATGTTATCACACTAGTATACCACAGCTTTGCCCTTTCTTATAAAGTTCATCTGTGTCACTAAACCAGTCAATCCCATCACTGATGTGTACTTTAGTAACCAGTTCCTTGGTTTTGCTTATGTTAAGTTACAGACAATTGTCTTTGTACCAAGAAACCAATTTCTCCACCCGACTCCTATAATCTTTCTCAATCCCTTTGTGAATACACACCCATTAGTACAGAATAATCACAGAATTTTGTAAGTAACATGACATTGTGTTATATTTACTGTATAATCTGAGCTTTTTTTTTATGGCAAAGAGAAAAAGAGACAGGATGGATTCCTAGTGGAGCACCAGTGTTGTTCACATCCATTCCAGGCAGAGTATCTGAGGGTCACAAACTGCAATCAGCTGGACAGACAGTCCATTATGTAGGACATCTTAGCTCATCCACCTGCATGTTTCTGAACTTACCCCTTAAAACTAGAATTACCAGAGTCTACAAAAAAACTCATAGATCCAGCCCACCTTAAAACCGTTCTCACCTCTCTTTTGTCTTCTAAATGTGCCGATTAAGAGGAGCAGCAAGAAGCTGGCTATTCCATCCCCCACCATCGCAGAACGTTCACTAAGTTTTCCCAGCTCATGCCTTGTTTGATTATCTGGGAGTGACTGAACTGCTGGAGTTTTACAGTGAAAATAGATCGTTATTTGGAACACATGCATTTCATGTGTGTTCCGTTTCTACAGTAATCTGTGTAAACACATTATTAAAACAGAAACTTTTTCATATTGTAGTAACAAATGATACAAAATGTAGGCATAAAACTATAGAATGTGTGAAGCCTGACATCCAAATATCAAAAAACACTTTCACAAAAGGTTCAAAGATGATATAACACCTTCCGTGGCGTAACACTAAGATTTGCAGAATCAGAGCACAGCAGCCTTGCCATGCCTTAGAGACCAGAGTTCGATTCCTCGCTGGGGAAGAAGTGTTTTATTTTCTTTGTAACCTCAAACAGACATAAAATTTATAAATTGGTATGCACTGTAAATCGTTAAAGTTTAAAATGTCGATCGCGGTTATTTCTGTTGATTAATTCATGCTTTTTTACTTAGAGTCAGAACAGGAGCTTATTCAGCTTCTGATCTGACTCTAACAGCGCCACAGTATAAATTCACACCCGATCTGACGCTGTTCGTTTTCAAATAATATTGCATTACTTCGACGATGTTTTCTGATTGGTACTATTCGCGTCATGAAAGGATTTCATCAAAACGTCACATATATTTGTCTTTCTTTTTTTAAAATGTGCGCTGCTCACCGCCAGCATGTTGTAGCACACAGCAACTGGCCACCTGCATGTTCTTGTGCGCACTAAATAAGCGCACTGTATAAGACAGCGCTATATGCAATCATCAGATTCAAATGTTCACAATTCACACACATGCAAGGATCGTCTTTCTTACATTTACCAACGTTTGTACCTGTTACAATGTACTCACTTCTCTCAATGCTGTGGTTTCTATTACACACCTGAAAGAAAGACAATATATGTGAAAACATCATCACACTAATGTAATATTATTTGAAAATGAACAGCGTCAGATTGGGTGTGAATTTATGCTGGAACTGGAAATTCTCTGATGTGGAATCAGTTCTGTATGGTTGTTGGTGTGGGTGTGAATGGTGGACATAACTGGGAATTACTGTGAATGTGCGTGGTGTTTTGAGATAATGAATAGAGCTGCAAATTACAGGTGCTTGTTCAGTGTAATAGGAACCATAGCACAGAGAGGTGTGTACACTGCAACAAGTACACATGTCGTAAATGTAGGAAGGGCGCTCCTTGGGTGAGCTATAGCGTGTCTTTATGTGAAAACAGCAGTGTCAGATGGGGAGTGTCTGATGATTGCACATAGCGCTGAAGTTACTGCTCTTTACTATGCTTTCCTCTGCATGTCCTGGAGTACAAAAGAAACTGCATACAGCAACATGTGGGGACTGGCAAGATTGGGGGAAAAAAAAAATACGCGGTCGTATGTATCGTGATACACTGCAGAGCTATAGCGTGTCTTTATGTGAAAACAGCAGTGTCAGATGGGGTAGGGAAGGATCCTGAACGCGACTGAGAGAATGAAAAGTGAATAAAAGAAAAACAAAAACAAAGCTAACCTTTACAAATATCAAATTACACCGGCTGTTACAGACTGAAATCAAATGTATCTTTTTATTCTAAAATAGTAAAAATATGAGCAGTTCACTTCTCAAAAGGAAGTCGAGCAGGATCGAACTCGTGACCTCTTGATTTCCAGTCAGCAACTGATACTGTTGCGCCACGGCGGCAGTCATAGTAAATGAGTGTCAATGTCGTACACTTAGGCGGCTTTTTTTTTTTTCAGCAGTTATATTTTTGAATAAAAGCGCACTTGTTCTGTTATATTTGTACCTTTCGTGAAAGTGTTTCTTTGATATTTGGACTTCAGGCTTCATACATTATATAGTTTATGCCAACATTTTGTCATTTACTACTTGAATATGAAAAACGTTTCGGTTTTAAAAATGTGTTTATACAGATTACTGTAGAAACGGAACACACATGAAATGTGTGTGTTCCAAATAACGATCTATTATTTCCACTCTAAAACTCCACTTCACTCCCAGATAATCAATCAAGGCAGAGAAGTTCGTGCACGTTCTAAGTCGGTGGGGGGATGGAATAGCCAGCTGCTTGCAGCTCGTCTTTATCTACACATTTAGAAGACAAAAGGCGATGGCGGATTGGTGCGAACGGATCTACGAGTTTTTTCATAGGCTCTGGTAATTCTAGTGTTAACAGACATTGCTGGATGGTACTGAAGACACTGAAGAAATCAATACACATAATCCGAACAGTGTTGCCAGCTGTGTCCAGATGGGGATAAGCCTTCCGGAGTAGACAGATAACTGCATCTTCTACTCTGATCTTTGTCTGATAGGCAAGCTGTTGTGGTTCCAAGTGGTCTTTCACAAGAGGAATCAAAGTCAAGGAACTGCCTCTCAAAGGTCTTCATGATGTGGGATGTAAGGACCACAAGTCTATAGTCACCTGCCTTCTTTGGAAGTAGAACAATACAAAATGCTTTTCACTGGAGTAGCACATTCTGAAAATTTAATAACAGAATGAATTGGAAGCAGAGGATATTGCGGGTTGGATGATGGATGGATGGATGGATGGATGGATACTACAAAGTTGGTCAGCATAGGCCTTAAAAACCTCAAGGATTGTCAGTTCCCACAGCTTTTCCTGTGTGTAGCCTCTTCAGTTGTAGTAGACACATAGTTAAAGGAAATTTTGAATCAAAAAGGTACATGTTACCTCTAATCGGACACAAAAATGTCAGTAGCAATTTGAAAAAGGGACATACCTTAGTTACATGTTCTTCCTCAAGGTCACCATCATCTTCATCAACATATCTGAGAGAGAGAGAAAGAAAAAGACAAAGAATTTAATTGCGAAATCAAGATTTGCAATACAAGGTATAATATATTTATTCAAGAATACATAATGAGGTAGCACTGATTTTTGTGCAGTACACTACAAAACAAAAAATTAAATTTGGCTTTAGTAACAAAATCTGTGCCAAACCATGTAGTATTAAATGCAAAATAATAAAATATTAAACCTGATGTGATTTTTGGGCTTTGTATCATCATCACTCTCATATTCTGCTACAATCAGCTCCTCTTCTCCATCCTCCAAGCAGTCCACAGCACGGGACTCCTGAGATTCCTTGCTAAGCTGTAGTAATCTCAGTGCTTCCTCATGTACATTATCTTTCTACAGAAAAGAAGAGCACAAAGTAGGGACTTATAAGCTGAATATACATCAGCTTATAAACTAAGGAACAGGACAGTGAATTAAAATGATATTATAAATGCTTAAATGTACTGCATATACTGTATATGAATAGGGTAGGGAAGTATGAAGGCAGGAAAATTAAAGATGACACTCACCAAGTTAACAACCTATTTCAATTACTATCAAACAAAAAAGTTAATGTTCCAACAAGTTAAAGCCCTTTAACTAGTATAAAATACTTGTAATTCAATGACACAAGTTCTTAAGTTATCTTAATATATGTGATGGCAGTACAGCAATCTGTGGTGGCCTGAGCACCTGCTACATAAATTAGTCTGACCTTGCTGCAGAATTATTTTGCTATTACAGAAGTTGGACAAAATTACAAGTTAAAGTATTCAATATGACCAAGTTGCCACTGTAAGTTCTTTTCCAGCAATGCCTTTCATGAAGATCTAACTGATATGTACTAGCTGTCAAGATAGGACCTACAATTATTAAAACACTGTAGTAGGAAAAAAAAAAAAAAATCAGGCCTTCATTAAACTTTTTTTTTGATTTGATGAAATGGCAAATACTTACTTTCCCAGATAAAACAATAATTTAGGACACTTGGGCATGCATTAGTGTGCCCTTGACAACTACTTTAATTTGTACATTTTAGTGTTGGTTGTTTTTTTTTTTTGGTTGTTGATAATTTTAAGTGGGACTTTAAATTCATCTGCATTCTTTTAGACACAATTTGCGCAATTAGTGTAAAAGGCTTGGTGACAAACATGTAGGAAGAGCTTGTGTATATCTTTGTGTATATTGTTTTTCTGCTCCCTCCTTCTTCATATAGAAAAATGCTATCTCCACAACCTCTGATAAAATAAACAATGAAGCCATGATTAAACTATACTTTAAGCTTCACGACTTTAACTCCTAAAAAACAACATCAATAGGTACAACAACTAAATTTATGCACATTGTAAAGAACTAAACAGATATAGTAATTAGCTATCCTTGATAATACTGAACTGCTAAAAAAGGGACAATTTAAGGGTGAAAATTACCTTAACAGAAACATTTTTGGAATGTGGGAAGAAATTCATAGTACCTATAGAAACCCATACAGACGAATTTGGAATTGCCAATTAAACTAGCATGTCTTTAATGATGTGGGAGTAAAAAGTATAACCAAGTGGGAAAACCCAAATAGACACAGAAAGAATGTGCAAACTCCAAACATTCAATGAGCAGGGACAGGATTCAAACCCAGGATGCTAGATCTGTGAAGCAACAATGCTAACCACTGAAGTACTGAACCATCACGTATGTTTATAAATACAATACATGCAACATCCAAACACCACCAAAAAGACAATCATTTTTCAGTTCAAATTACATCCTATTACAAAGATGTAACCCCTTAAGTTAGACAAAAAGACCACAGGCCCAATTTTATGATATCCTTAAAAAAAAACTGCACAACCAGCCTTTAAAATTTAAAAGATAAGGAAGAGGCATCAGTTTTCATTGTCACTTTTCTGATATATTGATACCATCGTTCTAATTAATGGAACAGATAGAGTGTACTGATGTTAAAATTGTCACTGATAAAGTGACATGTTACCAGTCCCAAATTACCTTACGCTTGAGTGAATATCTGAGCTGAGAATTATGTCGAATTTGCTCCAACTGTTCCTCTCTCTTTCTCCTCTTTAACTCTTCCTCCTGGAAAGTAACAATTGAAACACAGTCTTACAAAGACTAATATCGCTATCCCTCCAAGGAGAAATGTAAAAACACAAAAAAAGTCAAGACTTGGAGTATAAACAGTATAAATTAGGTAGATAAGAAGATACATACTTACATACACATATTATAAACACATTTTAAAGTCCCTTCCCTTTAACACTAGAATCTCTGAAGCCTACGAAAAAACTTGTAATTCTGGGCCATCTTAAATTCCTTTGCACCTCTCCATCAGGGACTTTTGTTTTGTAAAAGAAATTGGATTAAGGTACAATGCTGACACTACCGCTTAAGTAGTGCAGTGATAAGAACTGCTGACACATTATCAAGAGGTTGTCAGTTCGATTCTGTGTGCTTCCTAGAATTACCATTTTCAGTAGTGAGCTGCTCTTATTGTTACTATTATAGAATAAAAACATACATTTGAGTTGAGTCTGTAACAGCCAGTGTAAATTTATGGTACTTGTAAAGGTTAGCCTTTTTTTAATTCAGTTTTATTCTCTCAGTCACGTTCACATTCCCCCTGATCCGGCACTGCTGTTTTCAAATAAAGAAGTGCTATAACAGTGGTGAACTCGGATGAGGAGGAGGGTTCTACATTGGAGAAAGAGAACAGAAGCCAGTCCCGCAAGAAACACCCACTCACACATAAGAACAATACAGTTGCACCAGGCGTAAAGGCAAAAGAAGGCACTGTTTGGATGCAGCAAGAGATCAGGGGTCATCCTGCCAGTGAATCTGACACACACACACGTCCTTCAATGAAACAGCAGGGCATGCCGAGCTTGCCAAGGTATCATGCAAAGTTCTGTTTGTGATGTTTTGTGATGGTATTTATATGAAAAACATTTTACTTATATAAAAGCCATATTGAATGTCATTTACCTTGATTTATTTACTTATCTTCCTACAGCATAAAGTCACAAGTAGACTGCAGAGCTTCCTGTGTTTGGTCAACACGGGCATGCTGACGAAGCACGGCTTACAGGTTGCAAGACAGATATATAAAAGGTACAGATGATCCTTTACAGAATTTCAATCTGTTCATAAGTGACAGCAGTTAAATATATTTCTGACTGAGCCCAACAGGCAGGCACAGAACTCGTCCAGCGTCACACACATTGAAACAGAGTGCATTTGTGGTCTAATGTTAATTAAAACGAGCTCCTGGCTTTATCTGCACTTATTATATATAACAATGCACAACATTTTTTTTTATATAAAAGTCTTACTTCCTGAAAAGTTTTTGCCGATTGTGACAGGTACCTACTGGGTATGCAAATGTAGTTTTGGTTTTATTGCATCACGTAGGAACTCTGAGAAATAGACATTTATATGTTTACTGACAATAACGTATTTAGTCACATTTATGTTTTACATAAGCTATTAAATTCAACAGAATTAAAAGTGTTTTGCTCCCGATTTTCTTTTGTATTCAATGTCTGATGCATCACATTGCAGTGTCCAACAGTAGTCAGCAAGCATTGATGGATTCCAGTTGCCCTGGTATCGTTTCTCCATCGTAGCAATGTCCTGGTGAAACCTTTCACCGTGTTTGGCACTGACAGCACAGAGATTTGCGGGGAAGAAGTCCAAGTGTGAGTGAAGGAAATTAATCTTGAGTGACATGTTGCACTACATTGTCTTGTATGCTTTGAGAAGTTTGTCTACCAGCTGAATGTAGTTTGGGGCTCTGTACTTGCCCAGAAAATTGTCAACGTCTTTGAAGGCTTCCAGGCAATTTTTTCCAGCCCAACTAACAGATCTTCAAGCCGCTTGTCACTCATAACATGTCGGATCTGGGGGGCCAACAAAAATGCCCTCTTTGATCTTGGCTCAGTTATTCTTGGGAACATCTGTCTTAAATAACAAAAACCTTTGCCTTCCTTGTTCAGTGCTTTCACGAAATTCTTCATGAGTCCCAGTTTTATGTGAAGAGGAGGCAAAAATATCTTTGTCGGGTGGACAAGAGATTCATGTGCCACATTTTTCTGTCCTGGTACTAACTTTTTACGGAGTGGCCAGTTCTGTCGAGAATAGTGCGACTCTTTGGCACGGCTGTCCCATTCACAGATGAAACAACAGTACTTTGTGTAGCCAAGCTGCAGTCCTAGTAACAGAGCAACGACTTTAAGATCTCCACAGACATTCCAGTTGCACCTGCTATACTGGAAGTGCTTCAGCAACAGTTCCATATTCTCATACGTTTCTTTCATGTGTGCTGCATAGCCAACAGGTACTGATGGATAAACGTTACCACTGTGTAGCAGAACACCTTTCAGGCTTAACATTGACGAATCAATGAAGAGACGCCACTCTTCCGGGTTGTGATCACAACCCAAGGCCGAGAACAATCCTTCAATGTCACAACAGAAACAGAGACTGTCGACTTGTGCAAAAAATTTGGTTATACAGTATCAAGATGTCGGCCTCAAAACACAGAAATTTTCAAACCTGGTGACAGCAAACACCATTCCTGCAGTCTCGAACCCAGCAGCTCGACTTTTGCTTTTGACAGACCTAAGTCTCTGACCAAATCAATTCGGACTGTGTTATCAGATGTGGATTGCCTGATGAGTACAGTTCAAAATCCGGGTCAATGCATTGCAGTTTCTTCATCTGGTCTGTCTAAGGTCCAATCCTCTGGTGGTTTCGGAATTGGAAGACTGTCGTCATGTGGCACGGGTCTCATTGCTGAAGGCAGATTAGGATATTCAATTGACTTCTTGTTTTTGGCAGAGAAACCAGACACATTAGTCAAACAAGTAACAGTCCATCACATGGTCTTTCTGTTCTCGCCATATCAATGGAACAGTAAACAGCATCGTCTTTCGAGTGCCTCTGAGCCAGGCACTCAGACTGACAGCACATGTCGCACAGCAAATGTGAGGCGCCAATTCCTTGTCTTGATCACCAATTTTGCAGCCGAAATAGATAAGCTTTCTGCACAAAAGCAGTCATCCAACGTCTGAGGCGCAAGTGTATATTCGCCACAGATATAGCAGAATGTATCACAGCTGTTACGACATTAACGAGACATATCGCCCAACACCAAAACATCTATAGCATCAAGCTTACTTACTGTTATATTGCTACAGATACTTACTATACTGATACCATACATACACACTATCTATATTAAACCAAATGAGCAGGATCGGTGTATGCAAGCCACCTTTATACCATGCTGAGACAGCGTCAAGCTCGTTCAGACCTGCCCAGGCATGCCCAGGATGTCAACTTCCACAGAAGTTCTCTGAAATGGTATGTGATAGGTAAATTTTGATGTGATATTTGTGATCAGCACCCAAAAATCTATAAGAAACACCCAACAGTGTTCAAGAAGCAAAAACTTTGTTGTACAGTGTAATTATTCAAAAGCCTGACGTTGAAATATACTAATCAACAAAACATTTACTTTAAACACATTATGGACCTTTCTGGATATAGATCACAAGTGAAACAGTTTCAGCTTAAATGTCATGTGTTTGCATTTTACTGGCAACTTACTTATCACTTCACACAGTAGTAAGAAATTTTTTTTTTGAAAATAAGATCCCCAGAACACCTAAAGGAGGAAACAACGGTTTAAACTCAGGGCATCCTCCCTCCTAAGTCCATACCCCTGACAGATGTGATCTGGGGACTTATGCCCAAGGTAGGGAATCTTTTTCATTTTGTTAGGTACAGGGATAGCTTACTGAAGCTCTGAAACTCTGGTAGGCTAGATTTGTTTAAGCAGTTTTTCATTTGCTGGTGTAGTGTATTGCAGAAACTCAAGTTTATAAAATGGATTGCAGGATGGACTCATATTTAGTGCACTTTAAGTACCTGAAGGGTGTATTCCATAGTATCTTGCTTTAAGTTTTTTGAAATTAATCATCTTGCACTTTAAAATTTAACTGCTAATTAAGTAAGTCTTTGAATAACTGCTCAATAAACTGAATTATACAGCGCCAATCACCATAGGCTAGGCTTGAGCAAACCAAGAGACACAAGGAATGGGTGTGCACAGAGCTGGAATCTATATTACTAAACGACAGTTGTATATATGCACGGATGCAGGACGAATCGAAGCCACGCGCACTGCGACTCAGCACCCCACAGTCAAACCCAGCGGCTTCCCAGACTCAGTAGGTAGCGCCCAAACAACATAACACAACCTGTAAACTAAACATCAGGTCACAATACAACCGCTGCTCGAACACGCACACCACCGCATATAAAACCTTCACTTAGTAATGTTTACGAAGGTTGTATATATGCACGGATGCCAGACGCAACCCGTGCCAAAAGCGCACTCGCCCAGCGCCCAACAGTCAAACCCAGCGGCTTCCCAAAGTCAGTAAGTGGCGCCCAAACAACACAACACAACCAGTAAACTAAACTTGACGTAAAGCATGTACGCCAACAAATTGCCATGGTGACATATTTAAACATTGACATAGAATAACTAGACACATCGTGACTAACAGAATCGTACGTCAATGTCGCTGCCATATTGCGAGTGGCACTGCTATGGAGTAAAGTAATGAATAATGTGCTGCTTGGGACTGTACAAACCGCTGTACGCTCCAAACCAGATCCTGGGGGATTACATTTCATAGGTAAGGCTGAACAATTGCTTTGGTTATATTTGGCCGTTAGAAAATCCCGTTTTATAATCTTTACTTTAGCTAAGCCAGGCTAAGCTAGCAAAGCTATGCATTTATGTGCTCAAGTGAGCCTCCAAACAACATTTTGGCTAAACGTATTTAGTCACTATGTAGATTGTTGTTAGCTGTTAACATGTCTCAAACTTGATGTTTTTTCTCAAGGAGCACATTGAGGAAACACAGTTTGAAATTGACAACCATCATTTTATGCTTATGTCTTTAGTTGTGTCTGTCTTCCACAAACTAAGGCTGCACCATATTGCCAGACTGAATACTCTCAAAGTACAAGATCTGAGTGAGCGACAGGAGTGTAAGTCTGGAGGAGATCAGTGAGGTTGTGGAGAGCTTTAAATGTTAAGAGCTGTATTTAGTATTGTATTCTGCAGTTAACTGGGAGCCAGTGAAGTTGAGAGAGAATAGGTGTAATATGTTTAGTGGATTTACAACAGCAGGATATTATCCTGGCAGCAGAATTTTGAAGCAGTTCTAAGCAATTGATAAGTTTTTGTGGGATGCCAGATAGAATACCATTACAGTAATCTATACGTGACGTGACTCGGGCATTAAACAATACTTCAGTGTTGTGTTGCATAAGAACAGGACAAAATCTGGAAATGTTTCGAAGACAGAAGAAGGCAGTCCCCGAAATGTTACTTATATGGGAGGAATGGTTAATAATAATAATTAATAATTATTATTATTTAATAATTGCCATTACTAGTGTATAAATGGATATAAATAATTGCATTTAAACGATTCACCAAAATCTGTTGTATGTAAACGATACTGTTTTAAACATTATTGTTTTTTCATCACAAAACCCGTTGTCCACGTCTACCTGTATTAGTTTAAATAGCACTTTTGCCACTCGCAATAAGGCTGACGTATCTGCGTCTACTGGGAAACACAGTGAATGCGGCGTCTATCTATATGTGTATGTACAGTGCATCCGGAAAGTATTCACAGCGCCTCACTTTTTCCACATTTTGTTATGTTACAGCCTTATTCCAAAATGGATTAAATTCATTTTTTTCCTCAGAATTCTACACACAACACCCCATAATGACAACGTGAAAAAAAGTTTACTTGAGAAAGCATATGTACATAAGTATTCACAGCCTTTGCCATGAAGCTCAAAATTGGGCTCAGGTGCATCCTGTTTCCCATGATCATCCTTGAGATGTTTCTGCAGCTTAATTGGAGTCCACCTGTGGTAAATTCAGTTGATTGGACATGATTTGGAAAGGTACACACCTGTCTATATAAGGGCCCAGAGTTGACAGTTCATGTCAGAGCAAAAACCAAGCATGAAGTCAAAGGAATTGTCTGTAGACTTCCGAGACAGGATTGTCTCGAGGCACAAATCTGGGGAAGGTTACAGAAAAATTTCTGCTGCTTTGAAGGTCCCATCATCTGTAAGTGGAAGAAGTTCGACATCACCAGGACTCTTCCTAGAGCTGGCCGGCCATCTAAACTGAGCGAACGGGGGAAAAGGGCCTTAGTCAGGGAAGTGACCAAGAACCCGATGGTCACTCTGTCAGAGCTCCAGAGGTCCTCTGTGGAGAGAGGAGAACCTTCCAGAAGGACAACCATCTTTGCAGCAATCCACCAATCAGGCCTGTATGGTAGAGTGGCCAGACGGAAGCCACTCCTTAGTAAAAGGCACATGGCAGCCCACCTGGAGTTTGCCAAAAGGCACCTCAAGGACTCTCAGACCATGAGAAAGAAAATTCTCTGGTCTGATGAGACAAAGATTGAACTCTTTGGTGTGAATGCTAGGCGTCACGTTTGGAGGAAACCAGGCACCGCTCATCACCAGGTCAATACCATCTCTACAGTGAAGCATGGTGGTGGCAGCATCATGCTGTGGGGATGTTTTTCAGCAGCAAGGACTGGGAGACTAGTCAGGATAAAGGGAAAGAGGACTGCAGCAATGTACAGAAACATCCTGGATGAAAACCTGCTCCAGAGCGCTCTTGACCTCAGACTGGGGCAACGGTTCATCTTTCAGCAGGACAACGACCCTAAGCACACAGCCAAGATATCAAAGGAGTGGCTTCAGGACAACTCTGTGAATGTCCTTGAGTGGCCCAGCCACAGCCCAGACTTGAATCCGATTGAACATCTCTGGAGAGATCTTAAAATGGCTGTGCACCGACGCTTCCCGTCCAACCTGATGGAGCTTGAGAGGTGCTGCAAAGAGGAATGGGCGAACTTGGCCAAGGATAGGTGTGCCAAACTTGTGGCATCATATTCAAAAAGACTTGAGGCTGTAATTGCTGCCAAAGGTGCATCGACAAAGTATTGAGCAAAGGCTGTGAATACTTATGTACATGTGACTTCTCAGTTTTTTTATTTTTAATAAATTTGCAAAGACCTCAAGTAAACTTTTTTCATGTTGTCATTATGGGGTGTTGTGTGTAGAATTCTGAGGAAAAAAATGAATTTAATCCATTTTGGAATAAGGCTGTAACATAACAAAATGTGGAAAAAGTGATGCGCTGTGAATACTTTCTGGATGCACTATATTTAAACTTGAGGTAGTGGTGACTACTGACAGTGCCAGCAGTCAGCTACTCCACAGTGCCTGCGGTCAGGGGTTCAATTATGATTCCTAACAGCAAACGATTTCTAGCTAACAACACACCCATAGAAAAACAAAAACGAGACTGCATGGATAAAAACAATGAACGAAGGCGCCTACAACGCGCTTCTGAAACACTAGAACCAAACGAGTCATGGCTCCAAAAAGAAAACAGCTTTACTACAAATATATTTATTTCATTAAATGCAAACCTTCCCAGGACGCTCCCACCCTCCATGATCTTACATCCCTTCAAAGATTGGAGGGAACAGAAAGTACAGTAATCCCTCCTCCATCGCGGGGGTTGCGTTCCAGAGCCACCCGCGAAATAAGAAAATCCGCGAAGTAGAAACCATATGTTTATATGGTTATTTTTATATTGTCATGCTTGGGTCACAGATTTGCGCAGAAACACAGGAGGTTGTAGAGAGACAGGAACGTTATTCAAACACTGCAAACAAACATTTGTCTCTTTTTCAAAAGTTTAAACTGTGCTCCATGACAAGACAGAGATGACAGTTCTGTCTCACAATTAAAAGAATGCAAACATATCCTCCTCTTCAAAGGAGTGCGTGTCAGGAGCACAGAATGTCACATAGATAGAGAAAACAATCTCTAGCAAACAAATCAATAGGGCTGTTTGGCTTTTAAGTATGCGAAGCACCGCGGCACAAAGCTGTTGAAGGCGGCAGCTCACACCCCCTCCGTCAGGAGCAGGGAGAGAGGGAGAGAGAGAGAGAGAGAGAGAGAGAGTTTGTTTTTCAGTCAAAAATCAATACGTGCCCTTCGAGCTTTTAAGTATGCGAAGCACCGTGCAGCATGTCGTTTCAGGAAGCAGCTGCACAAAAGATAGCAACGTGAAGATAATCTTTCAGCATTTTTAGACGAGCGTCCGTATGGTCTAGGTGTGCGAACAGCCCCCCTGCTCAATCCCCCTACATCAGGATCAGAGAAAGTCAGCGCAAGACAGAGAGAAAAGTAAGCAATCTAGTTTCTCAGCCATCTGCCAATAGCGTCCCTTGTATGAAATCAACTGGGCAAACCAACTGAGGAAGCATGTACCAGAAATTAAAAGACCCATTGTCCGCAGAAATCCGCGAACCAGCAAAAAATCAGCGATATATATTTAAATATGCTTACATATAAAATCCGCGATGGAGTGAAGCCGCGAAAGGCGAAGCGCGATATAGCGAGGGATCACTGTAATTGCCATTCTTGCATTTGCGATTCTTTAGAGAATCGGGGGTTTACTGGTTTTAATATATTGGGTGACACCACTTGATATTGAAATGCTGTAATATAGCAGTATGCTGACATATAATTGCAAAGCATCTTAATCAATCCAAATACAGCCTTTTGAAAATGGCAACCATATATTCGGTTACAGCAACCAGAAATTCATGCCTGCTTGCAAAGCTTGTCAACCACTTTTAAAGTTAGTGTTCAGCATGCAAATACATACATTTTACAAGCTAAAAATTATATAAATTATTGGGAATGTAGATTCATCTCAGGCAGGCATCACCAAGCACTGTTGTTAACATTGAAGGTTGAAATCCAGATATGAATTGCTGTCTTTGTTATGTAGTCAACAACTGAAAAAGTCATACTTATGATTTCTTATATTGAGTAACTATACAGAAGCTTTTTCCTTATTTTGCAAAGATCCTGTCAACTGCCACTGGATGTATTACTGCATGTGTGTGTCTACATTGAAAGTGAATACGGAGCACAAACGTAGTGTAATACCTGGACAGGGCGCCAGTCCATCACAAGGCAAACAGAGAGAAATACACACACTAGGGACACATTATTGTCACCAATCTACCTAACCTGCTATGTGTTTGGACTGCAGGATGAAACCGGAGCATCCTGGGAGAACATGCAAACTAAATGCAGGGAACACCTGAAGCACAAACTCCAGTCTCTTTTACTATGAGACAGCACCACTGCCACTGTACCACTAAATAATAATAATTGCTGTCCTCAATATCTTTCATCCATTGATCTATTCATATTTTATTCAGCTGATGGCACAGTAATAATAGTAATAATCCATCCGTCTTCCTAACCTGCTTATCCAGGACAGGGTTGCCTGGCAGCTGGTGGAGCATACCCCAGCAAATACTGGAGCTAAGGCAGGAACAATTCCTTGACAGTGTGCCAGTAAATCACAGGGCGAGAACACACACACACACACACACAGAGAATAGGGCCACCTTAGCAATGTCATTTCATGCAAGTTTAGTCAGGCAGAACATAAACATATTATAGGCAGGGTTTCAGCACAGAGCTTTAATTCCTGCCTCAGAGCACAAGGTTCAATACAGGTTTACAAGATTCCCCACCCCCCCTCAAAACAAGTAATTACAGATTGACACTGGACTGATGCCAGCCATTGAGTTTTCACTCAAAAACGTTGTCCTCAGTTCTTTTATCACCATATCCTCAGCAATACTGACTCATAGATTAAAAATTTTTAAAATGTTTTTTTTGGTCCTACAACCTACTCTTTCACAAAGTCTGCCTTTTTCATTTTATTAGCATTTTTTTTATTTTGTGTTCAAAGGAAGTAGCAACAAAATTGCCAGTGGCTTGTTTCTTTCCAAAATCTGAGGCTTTTGTTAAAAACACAATCCAGTGTAATCAGTTCAGATTTACTATTATGTGTACAAAGTACATTTGAACTCATATGTACTCTTTTCACCACACCACACTGCCACTCAGCATGCATCAAGCTTCATATGCTATATAAAATAACACCACAGAATGTAACAGATGAAAAACAGGTGTCATTTAGGGAAAATCATCATATGATTTGAGTGAGCATCTGTCTTTTGTTAGAAGACATGGCAGAACATTAGCACTGAGGAAATAGAATTGCAGAATCAAAAGTAGGACAATAAGAAGAGTATAGCTTGGCATGTGTCATACTGCCATAACTCCACCCATGACTGCATTTACTAAACCGTCAGCATGGGGTCAGAACAGGGAGGTCATGTTTTACTATCATGCCAGAATTCTATGAGGAAGCAACAAAAGGGTATGATCGAAGTAGAGCATATGATATTATTTATCATGACTTTCAGAAAGCATTTGATAAAGTGCCACATGAGAGGATGGATCAAACTAAAAGAATTGGGAGTTCAGGGTGATGTTTGTAAATGGGTGCAAAATTGGCTCAGACACAGTAAGCAGAGAGTTATGATGCATGGAACCTTTTCAGAGCTGGCTGATTTTAAGAGTGGTTTTCCACAGGGACAAGTGCTAGAAATGCTGCTATTTTTAAAATATGTAAATGACTTGGACAGGAATACAAGTAACAAGCTGGTTAAGTTTACAGAAGATACCAAGACGAGTAAATTGGCAGATAACCTGGCATGTTGGCTTGGACAGATTTGTGGCAAATGATATCTAATGCTAGTAAATGTAAAGTATAACATGTAGGAAGTAGAAATGTTAGACTTGAATAAACAATAGGAGAGTCTGAAAATTGCAAGTACTGTACACCTTATGAGAAGTACTGAGGAGTCATAGTGGACTCCACACTATCACCTTACAAACAGTGTTCAAAAGCCATTAAGAAGGCTAACAGAATGTTAGGTTATACAGCACGATGTGTAGAGTACAAGTCCAAGAAGGTTATGCTCAAGCTTTATAATGCACTGGTAAGGGCTCATCTGGAATACTGTGTGCAGTTTTGGTCTCCAGGCAACAAAAAGGACATTGCAGGCCAGGTGAGGTAGGAGAGCATGAACTTGTACAGTGTGTTACTACACAATGAAACAATTCAGGATCCCGGTTGGCATGCCCACAGCTAGACACACGGTCCAGTCCCCCCACCCGGAAATGACCATCTATCTGCCACACCCAGGTGTTACATGGGTGTCCGCATGGCCTGGTCTAGCCGCTCAAGTCCTCAACAATGAGGATCTTGCAAGCCGGATCACCCTTGGGGAATCATGCCACATGGGCATAGTGCCGTAACTGACACTCCCTCACAATGCAGGTAATGTGCCTCATTTAGGACTCCAGGAACAACTGCCCATTTGACAAAAAGTCAAACCAGTGGTACCTAAGGATTCTCTGAAGAGACACAGTACCAAATGAGTCTAGTCATCTTCTCAGGTCACTGGATAGCATCCATGTATTACAACCATATAGCAAAACAGGAAGCACCAGGACTCTAAACAGTTGCTCTCCCAATCCGCCTACTGACTTCATAGGAAGAGTGACCCGAGACATACTGTAAATGTCGCTGCCAAGGTAAATAAACCTCTCGATGAGGTCAACACTGTCTCCTCAGACAAACACACTGCTGATGGCTGTGCCCAAGAGGTCATTAAAGGCCTGGATCTTGTTTTTTATCCAGGACACTCACTAGCCCAGACACTCGGACTTCTCACTCAGTCACCTGGGAGCCCCGATAAGACCCTCCATTGACTCTGCGAAGATCACAACATCATCAGCAAAGTCAAGATCAGTGAATTTCTCTTCACCAACAGATGCCCCACAGCCTCTGGACCCCACGACCCTGCCCAACATCAAGTCCATGGAAGCACTGAACAGAGTAACAGTAAAAACACACCCCTGACAAACCCCAGAATCAACTGGGAAAAATGCAGAGGTTCTGCCTCCACTCTGCACAGCACTCACAGTACCAGTATAAAAGGCCCGCCAAGATATCTAGCAACTTTAAGGGGATCCTGCAAAGTCACAGGATGTCCCACAGGGCAGCTCGATCAACTTTACGAAAATTGACAAAGGCTGCAAAGAAACTCTGCCAATATTAATATTTGCACTCCATGAGAACCCTCAGTGCCAGGATGCAGTCGATGGAAGACCTCTTATGCATAAAACCAGACTGCTCTGGTCACTGGCAAGTGAGCAAGTGATCATGGATTCTATTGAGGATGACCCTAGCAAAGACCTTACCCAGCACCGAGAGCAGGGTTATCCCCCTGTAGTTGCCACAATTCAGGCGATCACTCTCCTTTTCCAGAAATGACAAGTCCTGTTTTCCAGTTATTTGGGATGATGCCCGTCTCCCAAATGGAAACAAAGATTGCTTGCAATGCCAAGAGGACAGCCTTACCACCAGCCTGGAAAATTTCACTCTGAATACCACAGATCCCTGCAGCCTTCCCTATCCTCAGCTGGTTCACCACCTGTGCAATCTCAGTGAGATTGGGTGGTTAACAGCTAATTGGAGGATCAGCCTCATTGACCCAAAGATATCCAGCGTCCTAGCCGGAGGATCAGCTTTAAAGAGCTCCTCAAAGTAGCCAATCCAGCAGGTCACAACTGCAGTGTCATTCATAAGGACCGTTCCATCAGTCGTCCTGACTGAGACTCTCCGAGGAATAGATTCGGATGTGCATAATGCTTTGATTCCCCTGTAAGCAGGACATGCGTTACTTGCTCACATATTCCTCTAACAAATGCTTCCTTATCTGTCCTCGGAGCCCTCAAAGCCATCCTTCTCAGTTCCCGGTACAGACCAGAGTTGCTATCAAACCATGCACTGTGACTCATTTCAGTGATATCCAGGGTGCCATGCAAGATGAAACAACTCCTTCTGGGAACACCGGTAACACCAACACAACCCTCAGCAACCTTCAGGGTCTTGTCACAGAAGGTCTCCCACATCACATTAAGATCAGCAGTTGCACCAAAGTCTGTAAGTTCCTCACACAAACTGCATGCAAACTCATTAGAAACTGCCCAATCTTGGAGTTTGACCAGGTCCAGCCTCATTATCTTAGTGGGTGGTAGTCTATGGGACCTGAGCTGGATCTTCAGAGTAGCAACAAGTTTGTGGTCAGAATTCACAAACTGGGCACTTCTGTACACTCTGCAGTTTTGTAAGAGCCTCCAGCATTTGCCCACGAGAACATGATTGATCTCCCTTACTGCACCACCAGTACTGGATTACCAAGTCCAATAATGCGGCTCAGGGCGCTGGAACCAGGGTAAAGCAATCTGCAGCTCCTGACTTTTGCAAAGTCAAGGAACATAGAGCCACTTTCACCCATGGGGACCGACACAATACTCATAACCTGTCCTGTCAGTGCCAGTGGTCACATTGAAGTCACCCATGACTCATCAACCACAGAGTGAATTTGCGAATAAAATGTCTTCCTCACTGAGACATCGCTCACCACAGTACACTGAAACAAAAAACAAGGCACCCAGAGAATGCCTTAACCGGAGTCTCATAATATGCTTATTAAAAGGAGCAACGTTGGACACCATCGGAAGGAGCTGATCCCCCACAGCAACAGCTACTCCCCAGAGTATGACAGCCATCAGAGCAACCAAACCAATAAAAGTTGTGCCTACCTATAGAGATCTGGCCAGTGTCAGGTCTGCGCACCTCAGAGAGTGCCGGCACTGAAATGCGGAGCTTATGCAGCTCCTCTGACAGCAGAGGAAGAAGATTGTCATGCCAGGGAGACAAGACATTCCACTCACTTACCTGGACGGACTGCCTCAAATTGGAACCAGAGTGCTACCATGCAGCAGGCAATGCCTTAGCACTCACGTTTACTATGATGTGTACTATGGTAGAATATTGTTTCCTTTATAGAATACCTCTGCCCTCCAAGGTCTTGCACTGCACTTGCTAGCTTGCTAAAGCAGAAACCATGATGAACGGAGTAAAATTGTTTTATTAGTCTCTTCTTAAACCAAAATGATTAAGGTCCAAAAAAAAAAAAAAAGACATGCAGTGAGGTGTGGACTCCTACAGAATTGTTAAAACAAAAATATATACAACACAGTACAACTTAACCTTGTAAATTTTTCAATAATGACACTGAATAGGTCTCACAAATTTCACATTGCACAGAAGCAATTCAAATCAGCATACTCCTCCTCTTTACAAACAATAGCATTTTTAAGAAGATACAATTAAATTAGAAACATTTCATGCCAAAAACTATGGATGCAGTCTTTTTAATCTGCACCTGTTTAGTGTATCTAATTTCTAATTTTATCAAGTAATAATTTACGTCACTCAAATATTTTCCTGTGGAACAATGAAGAATGTGTTTTATGATACAGGAAGAATAAGAATTAGCTAGCCCTTATAGATGGAGCATACTATAACTTTCCCAAATTTATTACAATTCACTTAAGACAAATACAGAATTCTAGTGTTATGTGTCTACACTTAATAAGCAAAATAATCAGCACTGACATGCATAATACTATTTATAGCATTCAGCAGCTCAACAATAAATATAATAAAAAAAGAAACTTGCTTTTAACTTTGTTATTAGATCACGCTCTGCCTTCTTTTGCACAAACTCTGTAATCCAGTCAGGCTTGGTGCTATTTGTTATCTCACTGTGACCCAGGCTGGTGGAGAGCTGTTGGTTTGACACAATCTGACTGGAGTTCAAAAGTTGAGCTGCCTCCTCCTCTTTCTTCTTCCTGTGGTCTTTAAGCCAAGAAAGTGCACCACAGATCAAGCTAAGAGATTTGCCCTAAAATTAGATCAAATGCACATAAATCATATGGAAAATAATATTTTGAAATGTAGTCACATTTTTGTTTAAGATTAATGACATTTTAATTCTGAGCAATGGCAATGGATCCAAACGGGCAGCCAGCTGAAGTAACTATAACTACTAAATTCAGCTATTCACGGCAATCACTCAAAGAACCACCAAAAAATGAAAAGTATTCAGTAGGGTGGTGCAAAAACCAATGCAAATTATTCATGTTTGTAGAATCATTTCTCCAAAAGTCTTATTTTTGTTCATTAGAGATAGCTTGTTTACCTGTAAAGTTTAAGACTGATTGTGAAGCATTTAGAGATCGCTCAATTCTGAATATTTTATTTGTATTGTTACTATGCATGTACTTCTGCTCAAGGTTTTTAACTGGCTAAGTGATTAGTAAACAATTAAACACAAATAACATGAAACAGAGAACACTGTAGTATGAAGGTGGAGATCCCAGAACAGTCTAATAGTAAGAGGAAATTTCCAGAACATTCTAGTAGTAAGTAGAGGTTTCTGTTTTATTTCTAGCTTATTCACAGTCTACACAAAAATTTTCAGAAGCATCTGGTAATGATTGTTGCCTACAGAAAGAGTTTAACACTTTACAAATGAAAAGTTGTACAATAGCCAGCAGCATAGAGCTTCATAAAGAAGAATGTGTTAGAACTGAACAAGGTCTAGGTCCTGAAATAATCTGGATCGCATGCTTTCATGATGTCATGGAATTAGTGCTGTCAATATCTTCTTGTGTTAGTTTGGACAAACAGAAGGCCCATCAACTGCACTGCAAATGCAATTTCATAATTAATGGCCATTAATAAATCAACACGCCTGTGCTGCAACTTCTTTCAGGATCCAGTAATGTGCAAATTGCAATGTGAAATGCTTGACTTCTTACTACATACTCCTGAAGCTCAACAGTCAAGGGACGATTATCAAGAATTTCTATGTTTGTCTCACTTTTTTCTTTGTATACATAAAAGCAGTGAGTTATTTCAAACTCCAGGTGTGACACATTATGCCAAGTGGATGGGATAAGGCATTTAAATTATTCCTTTTTAAGGCTCAGTTCAGCATGACTCACAGATTTTTGCACCATTTGTCAGTCTTGTTTACATCTGTTAGTAGAATGAAGTACCATTTGCAGTATGCGCTCCCCACAATGACATTGAATTTTTATCATTCTTAAGGGCTCATTTATACTTTACGCTCAGAACGCATACACGCCCGCATCATGGCCGCCACGCGTTCTGAGCGTTCATTTGATGCATCCTCAGAAATTAACGCGACGCGTGCGCGAGTTGCAGTACCAGCAAAAAGTCGGGGGGCGCAGTGTGCTAAAAGTTGGATTGCAACGTCAGAGTCTCTGTTTACTATCTACATGCGACAGAAAGCCGCTTTGCGGATCCTACGAGATCGGTGTACGCACTTCGATATTTGATAAATGGTTTGATGTGGTGAAGCAAAATGCCGACATACAGATGTATTCATGGTGCTTTTATATTCAAGTGTTGCATATTCCCGATTGTAATGACACGATACGTTTTAAAATTCTCACATGCCGTCTTCTGTGCCATCTTTTTGATGACAAAGTCACAAAACAAACAAAGGAAAAGATGGTGCAAACCCTGCATCAGCCACCATTAACAGACATTCCTTGAGGTTTTAAGCTGACAAATGAATCAGAACAACTGAACTTGGAGCATCTGGTAACAGAAAGAACATCATCCTTCATTGATGTCCTTATGGAAAAAGACAAAAAGGTCTCAGTCATTTATCAAGAAAATACCAGAACAGTGGACAGAAGTCATCTTAAAAATTACTTTTGGCAGCAATTGTCAATTAAATTTCAAACAGTCCACTCCATTTCATTATTAAGTGCCATGTAATATTTATTATGGTACATAATACAAGAGATTAAATGATGGTTGAATATGTGAAGTTAAGGGCTGACAAAAATGAAACTTTAGTTGAAATATTTCTAAAAAGAAATAAATATATATACTTACTGTTCCAGTTGGACTTTCAAAAATCCCAACCTTTCCTTGATCCAAAACATTATACAATGCTTCCATGAACTGCTCTTGGATAGAATAGGGCTGGTAAGGAAAGGGAAAACTGTGAGGTTCATCAACCATCTTGGTAAAGAACAGATTACCTTCAGGAAAGAAAAAAAGAAATATTTGCTTTCACAAAAATAAAACAAAATACTAGACAAGTTACATGGCATTAATATTTAACAGTTATTGTATTAATCTTAAATAATGAATGACTTCAATCAGATCAAAGACATGTTAAACAAAAATCAAAATTGGTAGAGCATACAGTATTTAACATTGGATTATTTATTTTGTGAACAAGTAGCATACTGCTTTTCTTTCGTTATTGAATTAAAATACATTTTCTTACTCAGAAAGGCAAACCTGATCCTTGAGGATCTCAGTGGCAGGAGGTTTTGTTTTTTATCATGGTCTTAATTTAAGGTCAATTTCGTATTTTTTCATCTCAAAATTATTTCTTCACAATTCTGCTCTAAAGAAAAGCATTTTTTTTTTACAAATCTTAAAAATACTTTGTATTTGCACCTTACAATGGGGCTCTGTGGAACCCAGCATCCATACATGATAGAAAATTCCTTGACACTTTCCAAATAAACCAACTTGAGAATACATACAGTACATATTGCAAAGCACTGTATCCATGACATTTTAAGAAGGAAAAAAGCACAAAGCAAACCACTGGTGTTTGATTAAGCCATTTAAAAATAAGACCAACTGTGAGTCTCATGTCTTTGCCAACTTCCTCATTTATCTTACTCCACAGTACCTTGGTTCTCTTTCCTATGTAGATAGCTAGATATTAATAATGTTGGAATATGATCGCATATATAAGTATTCTTTCACTGTGCGGAAGATACTGCTTGTTCTGGATGGATTGATAAAACGCACGAGTGATTCACTTACAAAGAATATTGAGCATAGCAGGCAATGAAGAGACAAGAACCGAACAGACATCATAGCTTGAACAGGAGAAGGCCAATACAACATACCAGTGCTTACTGCCCCATTTCAAGCCCTTCATACATTCATATAGCCATCCACCTTTCCAACATGCTTATGCTGGGCTGTACCGTGGATTGCCTGGAACCTATCCCAGCAAGTATGAGATGCAAGGCAGAAGACAATCCCTGGGAAGGGATCTAGTCTATTGCAGAGTGAAAACAAACAAACACTAGGGACAATTTAGCATTGCCAAATTACCCAAGTTTAATCAAGGTGAAAGTCAGTATAGATTTTATAACATAGGCAGCGTGGGCTGTCATTCCTGACTCATAGAGCCAGGTTCTAATTTGCATATATTTACAGACTAATTTTACACCAGGGGTACATGAATTTACTCATTCAAAAACATTGTGCTCAATTATTTTATTGCTATATTGTCAGCAGGAGCAACTCCATCCATCCATCCATTGTCTCCCGCTTATCCGAGGTCGGGTCGCGGGGGCAGCAGCTTGAGCAGAGATGCCCAGACTTCCCTCTCCCCGGCCACTTCTTCTAGCTCTTCCGGGAGAATCCCAAGGCGTTCCCAGGCCAGTCGAGAGACATAGTCCCTCCAGCGTGTCCTGGGTCTTCCCCGGGGCCTCCTCCCGGTTGGACGTGCCCGGAACACCTCACCAGGGAGGCGTCCAGGAGGCATCCTGATCAGATGCCCGAGCCACCTCAACAGACTCCTCTCGATGCGGAGGAGCAGCGGCTCTACTCTGAGCCCCTCCCGGATGACTGAGCTTCTCACCCTATCTTTAAGGGAAAGCCCAGACACCCTGCGGAGGAAACTCATTTCAGCCGCTTGTATTCGCGATCTCGTTCTTTCGGTCACTACCCATAGTTCATGACCATAGGTGAGGGTAGGAACATAGATCGACTGGTAAATTGAGAGCTTCGCCTTGCGGCTCAGCTCCTTTTTCACCACGACAGACCGATGCAGCGCCCGCATTACTGCGGATGCCGCACCGATCCGCCTGTCGATCTCACGCTCCATTCTTCCCTCACTCGTGAACAAGATCCCGAGATACTTGAACTCCTCCACTTGAAGCAGGATCTCGCTACCAACCCTGAGAGGGCACTCCACCCTTTTCCGGCTGAGGACCATGGTCTCGGATTTGGAGGTGCTGATTCTCATTCCAGCCGCTTCACACTCGGCTGCAAACCGATCCAGAGAGAGCTGAAGATCACGGCCTGATGAAGCAAACAGGACAACATCATCTGCAAAAAGCAGTGACCCAATCCTGAGCCCACCAAACCGGACCACCTCAACGCCCTGGCTGCGCCTAGAAATTCTGTCCATAAAAGTTATGAACAGAATCGGTGACAAAGGGCAGCCCTGGCGGAGTCCAACTCTCACTGGAAACGGGTTCGACTTACTGCCGGCAATGCGGACCAAGCTCTGGCACCGATCGTACAGGGACCGAACAGCCCTTATCAGGGGGGCCGGTACCCCATACTCTCGGAGTACCCCCCACAGGATTCCCCAAGGGACACGGTCGAATGCCTTTTCCAAGTCCACAAAACACATGTAGACTGGTTGGGCAAACTCCCATGCACCCTCCAGGACCCTGCTAAGGGTATAGAGCTGGTCCACTGTTCCGCGACCAGGACGAAAACCACACTGTTCCTCCTGAATCCGAGGCTCGACTATCCGACGGACCCTCCTCTCCAGGACCCCTGAATAAACTTTTCCAGGGAGGCTGAGGAGTGTGATCCCTCTGTAGTTGGAACACACCTTCCGGTCCCCCTTCTTAAAGAGGGGGACTACCACCCCAGTCTGCCAATCCAGAGGGCACTGTCCCTGATGTCCATGCGATGTTGCAGAGGCGTGTCAACCAAGACAGTCCTACAACATCCAGAGCCTTGAGGAACTCCGGGCGTATCTCATCCACCCCCGGGGCCCTGCCACCAAGGAGTTTTTTGACCACCTCGGTGACCTCAGTCCCAGAGATGGGGGAGCCACCTCTGAGTCCCCAGGCTCTGCTTCCTCATTGGAAGGCATGTTAATGGGATTGAGGAGGTCTTCGAAGTACTCCCCCCACCGACCCACAACGTCCCGAGTCGAGGTCAGCAGCGCACCATCCCCACCATATACAGTGTTGACACTGCACTGCTTCCCCTTCCTGAGACGCCGGATGGTGGACCAGAATCTCTCGAAGCCGTCCGAAAGTCGTTCTCCATGGCCTCCCCAAAACTCCTCCCACGCCCGAGTTTTTGCCTCAGCAACCACCAAAGCCGCATTCCGCTTGGCCTGCCGGTACCTATCAGCTGCCTCCAGGGTCCCACAGGACAAAAGGGTCCTGTAGGACTCCTTCTTCAGCTTGACGGCATCCTTCACCACCGGTGTCCACCAATGGGTTCGGGGATTGCCGCCACGACAGGCACCGACCACCTTACGGCCACAGCTCCGGTCAGCCGCCTCAACAATAGAGGCACGGAACATGGCCCATTCGGACTCGATGTCCCCCACCTCCCTCGGGACATGGTCGAAGTTCTGCCGGAGGTGGGAGTTGAAGCTACTTCTGACAGGGGGCTCTGCCAGACGTTCCCAGCAGACCCTCACAACACGTTTGGGCCTACCACGCCTGACCGATGATGAATGAATGAAAACTTTGGACGCCGTTTTCCCTTGCCCGGACGCGGGTCACCGGGGCCCCACTCTGGAGCCAGGCCTGGAGGTGGGGCTCGATGGCGAGCGCCTGGTGGCCGGGCCTGCACCCATGGGGCTCGGCCGGGCACAGCCCGAAGAGGCAACGTGGGTCCCCCTTCCCATGGGCTCACCACCTATGGGAGGGGCCAAGGAGGTCGGGTGCAGTGTGAGTTGGGTGGTGGCCGAAGGCGAGGACCTTGGCGGTCCGATCCTCGGCTACAGAAGCTGGCTCTTGGGACGTGGAATGTCACCTCTCTGAAGGGGAAGGAGCCTGAGCTAGTGTGCGAAGTTGAGAGGTTCCGGCTAGATATAGTCGGACTCACCTCGACGCACAGCTTGGACTCTGGAACCAATCTCCTTGAGAGGGGCTGGACTCTGTACCACTCTGGAGTTGCCCCCGGTGAGAGGCGCCGAGCGGGTGTGAGTATACTTATTGCCCCCCGACTTGGAGCCTGTACATTGGGGTTTACCCCGGTGGACGAGAGGGTAGCCTCCCTTCGCCTTCGGGTGGGGGGACGGGTCCTAACTGTTGTTTGTGCGTATGCACCGAACAGCAGTTCAGAGTACCCACCCTTTTTGGAGTCCCTGGAGGGGGTGCTAGAGGGCATACCTTCTGGGGACTCCCTCATTCTGCTGGGAGACTTCAATGCTCACGTGGGCAATGACAGTGAGACCTGGAAGGGCGTGATTGGGAGGAATGGCCCCCCCGATCTGAACCCGAGCGGTGTTTTGTTATTGGACTTCTGTGCTCGTCACGGATTGTCCATAACGAACACCATGTTCAAGCATAGGGGTGTTCATATGTGCACTTGGCACCAGGACACCCTAGGCCTGAGTTCGATGATCGACTTTGTGGTCGTGTCGTCTGACTTGCGGCCACATGTCTTGGACACTCGGGTGAAGAGAGGGGCGGAGCTGTCAACTGATCACCACCTGGTGGTGAGTTGGCTTCGATGGTGGGGGAGGATGCCGGTCAGGCGTGGTAGGCAGGAGCAACTCATTGTGTATTTAAAAAAAAATTGACAATTGGTTTGTGGTGCTTTAATCTACTCTATTATACACATTGCATTTTTCTGAGCCTTTTTTTTTTTTTTTGGACTGTGCATGTGCTGGTCACTAAAAAATGGTTTGGCTCTTTATAAAATTTAAGGTTTTTACACAATGTAATCAGTTCAGATTCATTGTAATGTCCAGAAAATGCAATGAAACTACTATGTGCTCTTTTTAGTACACTCTCATTCGGTATGTATCTCACTTCGTGGCATATGTAAAGTAACTGCATTGTAAAGTGGGGGGGTTCAGCATGGACAGCTGCTAAACAGCTGTTTCAGGTGCTTATAAACAAGCAAGAAATGTATCCTTACCTTGAAAAAAGAGGTCTAAGAATCAGCAATAAAATGATTATTTCTATGTTCCTTCCATTATCACAAGGATGCCTCATAAATGCAGAAGGCACATTTTCTTAAATCAAAATCTATGCTGCTTCAAAGTGGACATATTTAATAACTTCTTGGGGTTTTTCTATTATGTATGGACATTAGGTTCCATACAGCCACACTGTAAGCTGCAAAAACAAACTATTTTTAACATTTATAAAAAAATGTTTCACTTTAGAACAACATTTTATGTGGCAAAATAAAATACCCCTTGATCGCAAAGAAATAACCTTGACTTGAAAAATAACAAACTTATCCTTTAATTGAACTTCAAAGAACCACTGACACATGGAATAAATTACCAGTACTGTGGTGAACAGTAGGATTTCAGGGAGCTTCAAATCTCGACTTGATGCTATTTTACACAATGTAGGTGAACTCCATGTTTAAGCAAATGACACACTCTAGCTCTGTAAGTGCTAGTTCGGAACTAACAATAATGTAACTTTTTGTTCTTGTAACTGACAAAGAAAACCTATTTGATGACATGATTTTAAATGCATGAATTATTTTTATATAATTTTGTCTTTATTTTAATTCACTTTCTTGTCAAGAATTTTATGTTCATAATTAAGGAATTCCTATTAAGCTCAATTTACTGTCATGTGTACATAGCACATTCAGTTTTTACAGCATGTCTCCTACAGAGTAATCACAAAAGTATAATACAAACATACATATAGAATTATAGCATTGTTTAATGTTAGTTAAGTTATTTGAAGATATTATTTTACTATTTTTTATTTTCTATCCTTTATATATTTATACGAGTACAGATTTATATTTAACCTATGCCTTTTACTGTGTGTCATAAAAAATAAAATTTTATTACACTTGTTACAATGACAAAAAAAACACATTGTATATTTAATTTTATTCAGCTGAAGAATAGAATTCACTCTTTTTTCCTAAAGTGAAGATGTTTTGGTGGCTCTTTTACGATGGTGTGTGTATTTCCCATATACTCTTTATGACTATTTCTTCTTTTATTGGGCAAAGTAAATGTAAACCAATACAAATCAATTTTTAGTGACCAAGATCATCCTATACTGAAACATTTCAGTCTTGGCAGTAGTTGAATCTTCCACAATCATAATGCCCATATCCACAAGATAAAAGAGAGTCAATGAAAAATTTTCAAAGCTTAAGACTTAACATCAAAATTACATTGAGATACCTTTTCCACAACATGTTTTCAACATGAGATACTATCGGATTCTCCAAATAAATAATAATAATAATATATTTTATTTAACTTCTCTCTTCCATAACTCCTATTTCATCATATTTTTTTTAAATGAAGGCACAAACAATTTGTACAACAAAATGCTTTTCTGGCTCCACTTCATAAAATCATATGAAAAGAAACAACCACCTGTGTTTTTGTTAGACAACAGTTTCAGAACTTTGAATTTGCAAACACTACCTCTACTAAAAATATGTACACAACTACAATAAGTCAACTGATCAAAGAAAAAAAGATCTTGTAGTGTGAACAATGCAAAGATATTTTTAGGATGCTGAAACTCGTGTAGTGTGAGCCCAACAGAAAGATAGACCATGAGGTATAAGAACCTCAGCAGGAACAATAACATTTGCAGAATACTAGCTGTACAACTGCATTTTGTTTTTACTGCATGTACTAATAAACTGGACTATTACATTCCAACAAATGGTGAATCCTAAACATTACCACTGCTGCACAGATTCTTATATCCATACAAGGTACAATTAAAAAAAGCTTAATAAATATTCTAAATGTAATAACAGGTTGCCATAAAAGTTCTTCAGTACACCCGAATTTTTTCCAAATCCACCTCTCACCCTTTCGGCATAACAGGACACTTATTTAGTTGTTCAGCTGAAACTTGGATCATTATGTACCTCCACTGATAGTGAAAACACTAACCTTTTGATTTTTGTGTGATTAACTGTAGTAAAGGTAAAAGTAAAAATAGGGTTTCAGTCATATGCTTATGCTTATCCAACATTATTTCTTCATTTCGTAAAGATGTTAATTCCATTACACTTAAATCACACTTAACTATGGAAAATATGTATTCTACATACAGAATGCATATCTTTAAAAAGATACGTATTCTACATACAGAATGCATATCTTTAAAAAGATCTTTGTGATTTACTGATGACTGAAATTGTCTTAATAATAATTATAATAGTTATTAATTAAAAATTGTCAAACTACTGGAATGTCTCAAAAGCATACAAACGAATTATGCAAAAATTTGAAATCATTACTAACAGGAAGATTAACGATTATATTTTAGCTTTCAATGTTACATGAAGCTGAATTTATAATTAACTTTCTACCTGTATAAAAATATGATTTCATCCCATAATTATGCAGCATTGTAATTTTTTGTATGTAAACAGGCATATTCCTATCGAAAACGTCAAAAGAACAAATCACATTACAGTATATTTAATCGCTATTACTTAAGGTTATCAGCCCAGCCCATCCATCCATCCATTTTCCAACCCGCTGAATCCGAACACAGGGTCACGGGGGTCTGCTGGAGCCAATCCCAGTTAACACAGGGCACAAGGCCCTGTTTAGGTTTTCAGCCTAATTTTTAAAAATAGGGAGGATAATCAGCTTTATTAAGTGCATACTCGTTTATCGATAATTTTCTGAAAGCGCCTGGAAATTTGACTTGTCCGGATAGATGCCTAGATAATGTGTAATCAAAATTCTGAAGTACAACATCCGACGTTATCAATTTATAACTTTCTCTTGTCCGTGGGGCAATATTGCTCATTTTCTATTGGGAATTTAGTTTACCTAACTGTATCTGCGCTAGTGAGCACGTCACTTTAGCAGTTTTCTTTTGTTTTAAAATCGTAAAAATAAGAGCATTAAAATGTAAAGTATATGCAAAGTGCTCAGTCGTGTTAAAATACTTTATATAATAAGAACCTGTTGACTCCACTTACACAATCGAACAGGGGCATAAACTGGAGCGTCGCTATGATAAATAAACACAAAAATATCTGTCCACCATACACGCAGTTGCGAAAACAAAAAGTTAATCAACACCTTAGTTTAAACGGCAAAATTTACCAACATATTCTACATTTTCAATATTTCGAAAAAGCAAACAATATATTACTAGCTAAAATGCATATTTTCTATATATTATTTCCTTTACCTTAATTAAAACTGCAGATTTCACCAATACTGTCGCCCTTCTCGACCCCAAGTAACTATTTCACGTTTCATTCGCAAAGTGCGCGGGCAAATATATTGATAAAGTGTACGAGTCTCAAGGAACCAATCACAAGCTCTAGAATCGGAGATCCTCGATGACGATGTAAAATGGACCAATAGAAAATCTTGCATCACATCTCAGAACGCGGGCACGCGAACCGGAAAAGCTGAGTCGGAAGTAGTTTAACTCTTGCATGTTTGTTTCTGTGCTGATTCTTTTGGGGAGAGACAAGTACGCATCTTCTGTCCTTGTGAAGTTTAGGCGCGACCACGTATAGTTAAAAAAAAACGTCGAAACGAACATGTATGACTGAAATGTGCCCTATCGGTGACTTCCTCAATACTTTCGAAAACATACAAACCTATACTTAAGTATTATATGTAGTTATGTGTTTCTTTTTCACTCGGACTTAGTGAAGGGTAAACGTTATGCCCATTTAGAAAAAAAAAATGAGGTCAGATTGACTATTTTCGTGTTGAAAACATTTTTAATTGTGGAAATAGTGTGTTTTTTAATTTTCGGCTGTTACGATGTTGTGATGTATAAAGAAAGTGTTTTAAGTCTTGTAAAATGAATTGATGGCTCACGGTTCAGATTTTGAATAATACTTTATCCAATAATGTATCGTGGACCCACTTTGTTAATCACGGTTTTGTCAGCAACTGCTATTAAATGCAAGGCAGTACCAGCCATAGACATGATGTCAGTCATATCTGGGTACAATCACGAAAACGTATTTTCACACTGGGTCATTTTAGAGTTCCTAACACCATGTTTTCGCACTGCAGGTGAAAATCTCCGTTGAAAACCTTTTTGAACATAAATGAACATTAAAAAATTCTGTCAGAAACAGGCAATATAGCCCAAAACGTTTGCCCATCGTATTCTCCTAGATTGTCTAAAAAAACATCAAATTGAGATCTGAAGATCCCTAAAGTCCTACTCATTACTGCATCCATCCATCCATTTTCCAACCCGCTGAATCCGAACACAGGGTCACGGGGGTCTGCTGGAGCCAATCCCAGCCAACACAGGGCGCAAGGCAGGAAACAATCCTGGGCAGGGTGCCAACCCACCACAGGACACACAAACACCCACACACCATGGCCAATTTAGAATCGCCAATCCACCTAACCTGCATGTCTTTGGACTGTGGGAGGAAACCCATGCAGACACGGGGAGAACATGCAAACTCCACGCAGGGAGGACCCGGGAAGCGAACCCAGGTCCCCAGGTCTCCCAACTGCGAGGCAGCAGCGCTACCCACTGCGCCACCGTGCTGCCATTACCACACTATTTGGTAATTTATTTCATGTGTCTATGGTTCTTTGTTTAAAGAAAAACACTCTAATATTTGTGCTAAATCTACACTTGGTGCAGGTAGTGTGGCACAGTGGTTATGGCTTTGATGTGGTTGTGATTCAAACTCCACCACTGACACCTTGTGACCCTAATCAAGTCACTTCACCCACCTGTGCCCCAAATGGAAAAACAAAAGAAATGTAACCAATTGTATCTCAAATGTTGTAAGCTGATTTGGATGAAAGTGCCAAATAAATAAATGTAAGTGTAGCAAGTTTCAAACAATGTCACTTTTTTCTTGTTGCAGTATTTATTTTAAAGTAACAACTGTGATGTATTGTACTAATTCCTTTCATCATTTTAAACAGTTTATTAATGTCACTTCTTAATCTCTATTTGCTTAAATTGAATAGGTTTAACTTCTTTAAACTCTCTTCATAGCTCATACCTCTCAGTATCAGAATCGGCCTAGTCACTCCTCTCCGATATTTGTTTAGCACTGTGACTTTTTTGTAATATGGAGACCCAAATTGAACACAATATTCCAAGTCAGGCCTAACTACTGCATTAGGTAAGTTACGCATGTCCACTCTAGATCTATACTCAACAGGTTGTGATATATAACCTAACATCCTATTAGCTTTCTTGATCAATTTTCTACACTGTCTAGATATGGATACTGATAAATCTACTATAACTCCCTGGTCTATTAAGTCCACTTTCAAGTTTCAGATCTCCCATTGTGTATTCAAATATAACATTTACTTCCTACATGTCTTATTTTACATTTACTTGCATGACATTTCATTTGCCACAAATCTGCCCAAACCTGTATTCTAGCCAGCATGCTAATCTAAATCCCTCTATAACAACTTAGCTGATTCTACATTATCTTCTCTTCCACCTAGTTTGGCCATCATCTGCAAACTTAAGCAACTTATTGATTACATTCTTGTCCAAATTGATTATGAATATTAAAATGGATGGTTTTGTGTAGAAATCACAAACTTTAATAATTTTATGAGAGTGGGTTAGGAATATTTTGCCTATTCCAGGATGTGAGAAAAACTAGGGCATTGACAACTTATAAGCATTTATTAACTTAACATGCACATAGCTATGATGTGGGGTGAAGCTACAAATTAAGATGTAGTTAGAAAGCTGAGCCGTGAAAAGAAATATATAACTGAAAGAGGAAATATATGTTTAAACCTATCCAGTACAATATGCAAATTATTTTAAATATTTTAATTTGTCTTTAACATTTTTTAAATGTTTAATAATAATAGTCCACTTTTATAATCAAAGTTGTAAATCATCTTACATGTTTTTGCCTTAATTTCTAAACTTTTAAAATAAAACATTTGTGTATATTGCACTGCACCTAAAACTAAGTATTAATTAATAAAGAACTACACTAGTAGTGATGATTACAAATGAAAACTACAGACAAATAGCAGACACTTATGATCAATTCTTAGACTACATTCTGCAGATAGTTGCATTACTTAGTTTCTTGCTGGTCAGAGTCTTCAAGAGATCTATTACATGTACAAAGTATAGTGAAATTCATATTTATTTGTCTGACTAACATGCAACATGTTGCCACTTGCCAGTGCCACGATCAACAAGTATTATTCAGTCAGCTATGCATGCGGTGAAAACTATAGTTGCCTTTTTATTTTTATGTTTTTTGATGGTCTATACAGGTGCTGGTCATAAAATTAGAATATCATGACAAAGTTGATTTATTTCAGTAATTCCATTCAAAAAGTGAAACTTGTATATTAGATTCATTCATTACACACAGACTGATGTATTTCAAATGTTGTATTTCAAATGTTTATTTCTTTTAATGTTGATGATTATAACTGACAACTAATGAAAGTCCCAAATTCAGTATCTCGGAAAATTAGAATATCAATTAAGACCAATGCAAAAAAAGGATTTTTAGAAATGTTGGCCAACTGAAAGGTATGCACATGAAAAGTATGAGCATGTACAGCACTCAATATATAGTTGGGGCTCCATTGGCCTGGATTACTGCAGCAATGCGGCGTGGCATGGAGTCGATCAGTCTGTGGCACTGCTCAGGTGTTATGAGAGCCCATGTTGCTCTGATAGTGGCCTTCAACTCTTCTGAATTGTTGGGTCTGGCGTATTGCATCTTCCTCTTCACAATACCCCATAGATTTTCTATGGGGTTAAGGTCAGGCGAGTTTTCTGGCCAATCAAGAACACTGTGTGCAGGTGCCAGGTCCTGTTGGAAAATGAAATCTGCATCTCCATAAAGTTCGTCAGCAGCAGGAAGCATGAAGTGCTCTAAACCTTCCTGGTAGACGGCTGCGTTGACCTTGGACCTCAGAAAACACAATGGACCAACACCAGCAGATGACATGGCACCCCAAACTATCACTGACTGTGGAAACTTTACACTGGACCTCAAGCAACGTGGATTCTGTGCCTCTCCTCTCTTCCTCCAGACTCTGGGACCTTGATTTCCAAAAGAAATGCAAAATTTACTTTCATAAGAGAACATAACTTTGGACCACTCAGCAGCAGTCCAGTCCTTTTTGTCTTTAGCCCAGGCGAGACGCTTCTGACGCTGTCTCTTGTTCAAGAGTGGCTTGTGTGGTTGTTCTTGAAGCACTGACTCCAGCTGCAGTCCACTCTTTGTGAATCGCCCCCATATTTTTGAATGGGTTTTGTTTCACAATCCTCTCCAGGGTGCGGTTATCCCTATTGCTTGTACACTTTTTTCTAATAATAATAATAATAATAATAAATTTTATTTATATTGCACTTTATATTTTAGCAATCCCAAAGTGCTACAGAGTAAAAATAGAATAATAAAATAAAAAAAAGAACAGAAGAGTCTATAAAATACTTTAACAAAATGACTTTCTAAAAAGATGAGTTTTTAGGTTTCGCTTAAAGGCCTCAGTCGACTGTGGGGCTCTCAGGTAAGCAGGGAGGGCATTCCACAGCCTCGGCGCCACCGATGAAAACGCCCTGTCACCCATGCTGCTGAGCTTAGTTCTGGGGACTTGAAGAGTGTTAGTGAGTACAGAGCGGAGGGAACGTAAGGAGTTATGGGGGGCAAGGAGTTCCTGTAGATAAAGAGGGGCATGTCCATAAATGCACTGATGGGTAAGAAGGGAGACCTTGTACTCTATTCTGAATGAAACAGGGAGCCAGTGAAGGGTTTTCAGGATTGGGGTGATGTGATCATACTTTCGCACCCTCATCAGGATCCTGGCAGCGCTGTTCTGAATATACTGGAGTCTCTGGATACTCTTGCCAGGAATCCCACATCTTGTCCTTCCCTTCGCCTCTCTATTAATGTGCTTGAACACAGAGCTCTGTGAACAGCCAGCCTCTTTAGCAATGACCTTTTGTGTCTTGCCCTCCTTGTGCAAGGTGTCAATGGTTGTCTTTTGGACAACTGTCAAGTCAGCAGTCTTCCCCATGATTGTGTAGCCTACAGAACTAGACTGAGAGACCATTTAAAGGCTTTTGCAGGTGTTTTGAGTTAATAAGCTGATTAGAGTGTGGCACCAGGTGTCTTCAATATTGAACCTTTTCACAATATTCTAATTTTCCGAGATACTGAATTTGGGACTTTCATTAGTTGTCAGTTATAATCATTAACATTAAAAGAAATAAACATTTGAAATACATCAGTCTGTGTGTAATGAATGAATCTAATATACAAGTTTCACTTTTTGAATGGAACTACTGAAATAAATCAACTTTGTCATGATATTCTAATTTTATGACCAGCACCTGTAATGTTACAAATTTTACCTGCAATTTTAGGGAAAGCTGTGGTATCTATAGGCCTATAGAGCTATCCTGGGTGTTTCCAAAGAACACAATAATAATGTAAGCTTATGAAAGAATGGCATTTTTATCAGCATATTCCTCGACTTTCTATTTACACTTTAAAATACACTTTAAAGTTACACTTAATGACAGAGCCCTTATATTGCATCAACGTGTAGATTTCATGCCACAGGCAGTATCAACTATTACAATATACCATCAGAAATCTTCAGCTCATGACAATGGTAAGGAAAAAATAACATTAAGCTCCATGAAACTATCAGGACAGGACAGTCACACTATATTTATACCAGATAGTATATAAAAATACAACTGATTTTTTATCAGCTGTTTACAACTGACACAATACTTAACAATTTCCTATCTAAACTAAGAAGCACATCTGTTTCTGATACATATGGATCTTAAACTATTGTTGATTCAGCCCCACAAAAGATGCAGAACTGCACTTTAAATGCATTATAATTTCAAGTGTTAACAGCTTTAATTACTGATGGGTGATAGAAGCAGTATCATTGTCTGTGAGAGTCCATGATCCATCTTCTTATAAGCAGGCTAGAGCAAATTTGTATAGTTCCTACCTCAGGCCAGGGAGTGGCTTAAAAATGGAAGATAATTCAGTTAAACTATTCAGTGAATCAGAACAAAGATGCAGCCTTACATTGCAATGTTCCAGTACACTTTTTCATGTTGATTCAAAAAAGTAAACCTGATAAACTTTGGATGTCTGAGGAGAGAACACTTGTTTTGTCTACTAATATACTGTAGCTGGGAAACGTAGTGTACAGAACACATGAGAAAAACTCACAGGCAGAAAAGTAATTAATACAAAGTCAATATGTGTTAAAATAAACATTAGCTGATTGGTAGTACAAGCTTTGTGACTGTCATTAAAGCAAAATGCATATTTTAAGAAAAAAACTATCTCACTTCAAGAGCATTTTTTCTGTTTATTTGTTTATTTAGTTTTCCTAAAGGAAAATGAATAAAGTATTTTGCTGTGTGAAATATGTGACACATAAATTAGGGTGACCACCTTGCTCCAAATTTTTGTCAAAAGGTTAATCTTTTTACTTACTGCTGTGCTAATTTCATGACTGTTTTCAGTTTGTGTGCCCTATGCTTATTTCCAGATTTTAAAATTCCCCTGAAATTCCCAGAAATTGCATATTTTTACATTAGTGAAAATATTTTTTTAGCCCAAAATATTTAATCACTGATTGGACAACTTACATGCTGAATGAATGGCTAAAAGGACCCGGGTTCACTTCCCGGGTCCTCCCTGCGTGGAGTTTGCATGTTCTCCCCGTGTCTGCGTGGGTTTCCTCCGGGTGCTCCGGTTTCCTCCCACAGTCCAAAGACATGCAGGTTAGGCGGACTGGCGATTCTAAATTGGCCCTAGTGTGTGCTTGGTGTGTGGGTGTGTTTGTGTGTGTCCTGCGGTGGGTTGGCACCCTGCCCGGGATTGGTTCCTGCCTTGTGCCCTGTGTTGGCTGGGATTGGCTCCAGCAGACCCCCGTGACCCTGTGTTCGGATTCAGCGGGTTGGAAAATGGATGGATGGATGAATGGCTAAAATGTATGGCAACACAAACCTATGTTTTAATTTCATTAAGTTGAGAATGTTTTTCTGCTTCTGTCTTGGGCAAAAAAGAAAGGAATGAATGAACAATGTAAATTATGCAAGATATGCCAGTTTTAATGCTGTGTTCAGGAGGCAGCTTCTTTTTAATAGGACAGTAGTCAGTTTTTATAGACTTGTTTTAAGTGATTTGAGTTTACCCAAACAAAATGTAAGCATTGAGAAGTAAATGTAGGGTGGAATGATGAACCCAGAAAGTATAATGAATCAAGTAAAATCAGCTTTAGATCAGTGGAGGGTGTGATAGGCGGCCTCAGCCATTACCTGGCCGGCACCCCAATAGAATGGAAGGACAGGGGGAGAGAGCATTGCTGAGGCATTACTTCCCCTGGGACGCTAGAGGGCAGCCCTCGCTGGGAGCTGGAGTTTGGTACAGCCCTACTGGGTTCCTTGGGGGCTGCCAGGGGGATCTGCAAAGCCATTCAATGGATTTCTACCACACCCGGGAGTGATTCCAGGTAATACTGATGAACTGCCTGGACCACTCACAGGTGCTAAATCAAAGGAACCTTCTCACTATATTTGGGAGCCAAAGTGGGGAGGAGGTGGACAAAGCTTGCCAGGAGAGGAGTGGAGGCGAAGGAAGATAAAGGAAAAGAAATGAAATTAAAAGGAAAGGACAGGACTTTGCTATATATTGGCGCTTTGGACTATATTATGCTGTGAGGAGCAAGAGAAAAGTGCTCCCTGACTATAAATAAAACGTGTGTTCTGTGGCAAAACTTGTGTCTTTGCCTGTCTGTATCAGGTTAGGGCGGTTGTACATGTCCCAGTAGTCCAGAAGGGCAAACCTGGTCCCAAAGATTGACAGTAGTTGCAAGTTTTTGTTCAAGCAAATGTATTAAATTAGTATCTGCTTTTAATAGAACTACACTTTTAATCATGTGCCCAATAATATGATTATTACTTTTTATTTTAAATGAAATACCTCCTGTTTATCATGGCATGTACAGGTAATGAATTACCAATTGCAAGGGAGAAAACAACTGGTATACATGTTCATCATTCTTCTTCTTCTTCTTTCGGCTGCTCCCGTTAGGGGTCTTTACAGTGGATCATCTTCTTTCATATCTTTCTGTCCTCTGCATCTTGTTCTGTTACACCCATCACCTGTATGTCCTCTCTCACCACATCCATAAACCTTCTCTTAGGCCTTCCTCTTTTCCTCTTCCCTGGCAGTTCTATCCTTAGCATCCTTCTCCCAATATACTCAGTATCTCTCCTCTGCACATGTCCAAACCAACGCAATCGAGCCTCTCTGACTTTGTCTCCCAACCGTCCAACATGAGCTGATCCTCTAATGTACTCATTTCTAATCCTATCCATCCTCATCACACCCAATGCAAATCTTAGCATCTTTATCTCTGCTACCTCCAGCTCTGTCTCCTGCTTTCTGGTCTGTGCCACCATCTCCAAACCATATAACATAACTGGTCTCACTACCGTCCTGTAGACCTTCCCTTTCACTCTTGCTGATACCCGTCTGTCACAAATCACCCCTGACACTCTTCTCCACCCATTCCACCCTGCCTGCACTCTCTTTTTCACCTCTCTTCCACAATCCCCATTACTCTGTACTGTTGATCCCAAGTATTTAAACTCCTCCACCTTCGCCAACTCTACACCTTGCATCCTCATTAAAGACTTTATATACAAAAAAGGGAAGCCTTCAGAGTTTAATGTAAATGCAGGAAAATGTAGAATGATAGAAGAAATCTTATTAACTGCAGGTTTTTAGATTTTCCTAGAAAAGTAAAATACATACAGCAAAATAACATAAATTAGGAGCATAAAATCAAGTAAACTATATTCCCCATTACCCAAAAAGTAGGCTTCTAATTCACAAAACTGGTTTAAATAAAAAACTGTAACCACTCTGGCTCTATGGGATCACCCCTGCTCCTGATAGTCACTCCAAGGTAAATACTATATTGCTATCAGTAGAAATCTGAAAATTTAATTGACACGTAAACGATATAAACACTGGCATAGGCTATAATAATTAAGAAACTAGAAAAGACCAGTAGATTTAATATAACACAACATTATTAGTTGTGGGGAACCATAGCATCTCCCAGTACCATTGGATGAAGTGCAGGATCCATCTCTGAACTAGGCACCAGTTCATCACAGGTCCCACCAATTAACCCAAGAAAATGAAAATATTGTATACATGGAAAATAGTGTACAGATTACACAGTACTTGTGTCAAGGATTTTGGATTAGTGAGGCAACAGTGCTATTCTAAACACTGCACCACCATAACATCGACTGGATTTAAAATAATTAAAGATAATACGTTATTAATCACCAAAGGGAAATTTGGGTAATTAACCTGCTGTAAATGTGTATTGACAATATGTGGTAATTCAGAAATGGGCACTCTTGACAAATAACGTAGATGAAGACGGGCTAACCATGTTAATGTCTTCAGTTTCTATCACAATAAAGAAAACATCATTACACATATAATACATTTGAGTGCTTAGGCCTATAAGGTAAATAGTTTAATTAAAAAAAACAAGAATAATCTGAAAAACAGTACATTAACAAAAAGATAAACTGTAATATACAACCTTCTTACAGCTCGGGTGTAGCTCAAAAAATACAAATCTACAAGCACTGGTGCTCATTACCCAGAGGCAAGTTGGATGTTGCGCGACAATCCCTTATTGTTATTCTTACTCGTCGTGTGCGTGAGTCGTTACTGTGCGTCGTGCACGCTTCCCGCTTCTTTTTTTTTTTTTGCTGGAAGGTTCTGTGCTGCTGCGCAGCCGCTTATACAATGTTAGAGCACGCCAGAAGCAAGAAGCCGAGGATACGACGTTGCATTTCCGACAGTCAGACAAAGCTATTCGCTATACGTTTTAGGCTGCATTTCTACTTATGATGTATATATTAATTTAACTTTGCATCCATAAATGTACTTTCTGTTTCGGAGAATTTGTTTGTAGTGTTTATAGAAAAAGACAGGCAACCCCATAGTTTCGTACATCTATTGTAGATGCGATTATGAAAATGTACTTGAAGGTGCCTAACATCGCTACAAAGTCATTTATTACCTGTCATTTTACCACCTAGGAAAAATATACAGTATATACATTGTATATATATATATATACATATACAGTATATATATATATATATATACACACATAGAGAGAGCGCACTCAGCAACCACTGTACAGGTAATCTGCAACCCTCAGAAAGGGAAGTTGTACAGGATTATTAGCACTTGCACCAGTAGATTTAAGAAAAATTCTATCTGAAAATATTTTCATACACTATTGTATATTTATACATACTGTGTACTGTATTGCATGTTGTGCATACTGTACTATTTTGTGTATATCTTTTATTTGTCTTGTATTGCCAACTATTCTGAACACATGAAAATAAACATGACTTGACCTGACTAAAGCACAATCAAATTAAAATTCCTTCTTACATGTGCAGAGGTTCCAATGTTAATAAATATCCATCCGTTCATTTTCTAACTAGTTTATCCAGTTCAGGGTTGCCTGGGCCAGAGGCAGCTCTTCTGCCGTAACCCTGAATGAGGTGCCAGTCCATCACAAGACATTCCCATCAGCATGTACATCTTGGTCAGTCAGAGTCACAAATGAATCCTGAAGACAAACTCTTTCAGATGTAGGAGGAAAATGCATACAAACACAAGGAGAATATGTAGTGTTGGGCTTTTTTTGCTTTTTTTATCCACCAGATACTTAAGGGATAAGGAAAACAAAGGTTGGTCCTGGAGGACTGTATTGTCTACAAACCCATAATGACTGTTAAAAATTTGCTCCACTGCTAAACGACTTTCCTCTTCAACTTTTACTACATTCAGAGAGAAAATGTGCTATATAAATAAAATGTGTTATTATTATTATTAAAGTACCAAGGAGAATGATTTCCCTACTTTTAAGAGTGTATTATCATTGATTTGTTTTCTAACATTTTATGTCACAGGGTTGTATTCACACACTGTCAAAAACTTGTTATAAGTTGAAGACACTTCAGTGCTCTTAAAATAGTTAAGATCGGTCTGTAATTTAAGTAGACTGCATAAATCATCCTTTCATTCTTTTTGTGACTGCCAGTCCAATTCAGGATTACTAGGAGTCATTGTACAAATTGGAAGGACTAGGAACAAGACTGAAATCTGTTGTGGATGGTGTGCCAGCTCACTGCTGGATGCATTCATGTGCATGCTGATACTTAATTTTGGATCAACTTATACATGCAAAGTCGGCTATACTCATATAAATAACGGAACATATTTTTTGATGCCTGTTCACTCAAAATGTATTTTTAATTATGGAGGTAAACCCTTGCATGGGGAGAAAATGAACAAACCACACATACAGTGGCTGGACTGGTATTGGAACCCAGTGCTGTGGATCTGAGAGAAAGTGAAACTAACTAATGTGGCACCGTGTTGCCTCAAAGCTAAAATGTTTACTTAAAATCTTAAAATTATTGCAAGGTAGTTTAGAATGAAAAAAAAGAAATAAAAACAGATTCAGTAACAGATATGAATAAGGTAAGAGTTCTCTGTCTCAAAACCTTGAAGATACTCTCCTGTTCCTTGAGAACCTAATTTCCTCATACCAGAGTGAATATCAACTAGCTAATTGTCTGTGTGGGGCTCGGTTTACCTCCAGGCAGCCTGGTTTTGCCCCGAGCTTTGTGTTTGCAGGGCTATGTTGGTTTTCTTCCCGCTTCATGGATCCACAGTTTTAATTAACTTACAACTTTACCTGTAAATTGGCGCAGTATTGGCTTGTCGACACTTAAAAGCGCACAGGGCTATAGACTGGCGTCCCGTCCGGTTTTGTTTCCTGCCTTAAAAGAGATTTGGTGCTGGGACAAGCACTAGCCCCTGCAAAGTACTTGTACGATTAAAAATCATAGTATCTGCTCATAACAGAGTTGTTTTCCCTTAGGGGAGTTAATGGTACTGGAAAATACTAGAAAGTTAGGCTTAACAATTTAACATTTCAATTCGTGTATACTGCGGTGGGCTGGCGACCTGCCCAGGGTTTGTTTCCTGCCTTGCGCCTTGTGTTGGCTGGGACTGGCTCCAGCAGACCCCCGTGTCCCTGTAGTTAGGCTATAGTGGGTTGGATAAAGAAGAAGAATTCGTGTATATTATCAAGCCACGTGCTCAAAGGGGTACAAATACATTGGAACAGTGCAATAAAATAAGATATTGGGGTAATGTTTTAACGCCGTGTTGACTAGTTCAGGGATTGACAATGGTTTTTGCAGTTTCTGTAACTTGTTTTACCAATGTCCAGGAAATTTGCAGAGGTTCAACTTTTGAGTTAATGCATCTATCCATTCATCCAAATTCGATTTTAGAGTTACAAAGCACCATCGGGCGGAAAACAGGAGCCAGCCCTGGATGAGCGCTAGTACATCGCGGGTGACACTTACTACTCCGGGTATTTGATATTGCTGGCAGTGATCGTTTCTGGCATTTTCAACTGAACGAAAGTTTCGTGCCAAATCTAAAACAACAAATACAGTACTATACTGTAAATAGGCGTGTGCGTTTTTCATTGTGTTAAGAATTTGGCACCAGTCCCTAAGCACACGAAGCACTGCCCCTCTCTTCTGATGTCTCTGGAAAGTTCTCGTCGTTTCCCACGTTAGTGATTTAATGTTCGAGCAAAGCGCTAATAGGCCAGAGGTGTGCGATTTTGCATTGTCCAAGAAAGAGCAAAAACAGCGTTTGCAGTCGCACGGGAGCCAGTTTCTTAAAACCTTACGGTGCTTATATATAGCTACCCCTGGTTTGCTTTCATTTTTATTCTCTATTTTACCTTAGTGTTTTCTTTACGTTTGCACTTTTCGGCGTTGCAGGTGTTGGGTCTCGTTTAAAAAGTTGAAGCAAATATGACTGCAGAAGAAGTGGGTGAAGCCAAACAGACGATACCCATTGAAGGGGAGGATATCAGCCCGAAAAAGGATGGTGGCGTTTTAAAGGTAGGAGTGAGAGGACCAGGTGGTAGTGATGTGGGCGCAGTGCCAGCGGCGACGCAAGGTGCGAGGTTACCTACAAAGGCCGTTCCTCTGTGCAACCAGTTTGCATTTCTCACATCTTTCAAAATTTGCAAAGGCCAATTATTAATATTGCTGTTATTTATAAACTATAATGACTTTTTTATCACCATATTGTTGGTAACTTGCATTTAGTCCCTTCTTTCTCTTGGAAGAAATAGGGATATGACTGGTGTGCAACATTCCCATTTTTTTTAAATTCCAGGTTCATTCTAGCTGTCACCTTCGTTGTAGAGTACTGTTTTATTTTCTGTTTCTTACCAGAGCTGTGCTTTACTGGTTGTGACAGCACGCCAGACTAGCTGTTTAATTGTTTGAAAAAGTTCGTTGCTGTGTTGATGGGCCTTATATCACAACCTGTTGAGTAGTTGCACGCACGTTTGCCTGTTCAGCATTATACCCATAATCGAATCCATTTTAAACGTAGTTAAGAAATAAAGTGTAATGTGTTTGTTTGGTTTTTTTTTGTTTAATTAAAAAAGGTGCTGTTTACTACTGACATTGAGTGCCCTCATTATAATGTAGCATCCTGGCCGGGGTGTGAAGCCAAGGGGCTAAGGTACTGTGGAGTCTAGTGGAGGACTGCGTCGGGAATATGATTGACGTGAAGAGGGATGGTATCCTCAAACGGAGGAGCTTGTAATGGAGGCGGGGTTTTCTGGATGGTTTGGTACAACAGGAAAGTGTGGGATAGAAAAATGAGGTACGATCACAGGGTCTGCATAGGGAACCTGTTTTCTTTTACGGCGCCTCTCATGGCCATAACAATAAGAGGGTTATATCTAATTGTAAATAGTTCTGTTTCAATTTTCTTCGTGTTTGTGTTACTTTCGTGTATGCTTCCTAGACTGTTGAGAATAAACTGTTCTGCAACCACTTTTTTGCCCTGCTGCGTTTTCCTTTTCGAACCTGTTACAGTGATGTTGCCAGAGTAATGTAATATAATCGTTAGCCCCATGTATTTGTGATTTAACGCCCTTATCCCAGAGATGTATGCTTTAAACAAATTCTACAGTCTAAACTAGCCGGGCAGGAACAATAATGGGCATGGCGATCTTTTATGCGGTGGACCGGTTTCTTGTACCAGGTGCCGTTCTGCCTAGAATTGGACAAGCCTGATCAGAACACAAGATGTTATTTAGATAGAAATATTTTAAAAAGTGACTTTGTACTGCAGTTATAGTTTACCTCTTGTCCTTTTCTTTACACCCATGTCAGCTTTTTGACTTCTGCCTTCTGAGAATAAGACTAGAGGGAACAAAGGGATTAACTGCCATCTAATTTAGACATTTGTAGCAGGTAATCTTTATTGGTAGTTTACTGGTAATATATTGTTTAGAAAGAGGTTCAGAAACGAAGGGAGTTAAAGTAAAAAAATGTAGTTTGCTGTGATATTTTTATTTTACTATGGGAGATATGCTTATGGAGACAGTCAAATTTTTGGTGATGGGTTTGAAAGAACTGCTTGCTGCTTTGCTTCATGTTCAACTTTATTAGGAGTAGTTATAACATGTTTTGAGATTTTGATTTACTTATAAAATTCTTCCATAGAGTTAACCAACTGTATAAATAGACTCCTGTATTTCTTCCTTTATTTATGCAAGTATTGTATTTTGGTCAACAGATAATAAAGAAGGAAGGATATGAAGAGGAGACACCAATGATTGGGGACAAAGTCAGTGTCCATTATGTGGGTACATTATTGGATGGTACCAAATTTGATTCCAGCCGAGACAGGGATAACCACTTTACTTTTGACCTTGGAAAAGGTAAGTTTTTGTTACTGCCTTGGTCAACTTTAAAGGGTGGTGTATATTCAACAGAATGTCTAAACACAGACCATAATTTTGATTATTGTGTAAGTGAAAATACAGCAGTTAAAGAAAGGGTATACAACCATTTATTTTCCATGTGTTTATTTTTACTTTGTTTTTTGATGTGATGTTACACGTTTTCTGATATATTAAGTGTTTTAGTTTATTGCAGTTGTTACACATGAATTGTCTAAATTTATCTCTGTATAATGTCAGAAGATAAGAGCCCTTATTATGCTTGTCAGAGTTGTCTGGGGACATGATTTTTTTTTTTTTTTTTTTTTTTTTAAATAATGCTTACAGATTTCATGTTTCCTAGCAAAGTCTAAGTGACCAAAAATATTTCATATGAATACAGAAGAGTGAGCATTTTGAGTTGAAATGTCTGCATCTGTGATTGTGTTACTAGTTGCAAACCAACTACTTAAACTAATTAAGAAAAATCAGGATTGTTAGATGGATATTTTTGTTTTCATGTTAGATAGGAGCTGCTAGAAATGTGTATCTTACCAAGTAACAACATAAAATGGAAAATAAATGTAAATAGACAGACATTTCCATTGTTAAACTTAATAGCTTCAGATGAAAAAAATTAAACATTCTAACAATAGTCTTCTCTTCCTTAGTTGTATTATTTAGTGTACACAAGAAGAATACTTACCTCTAAAGAACTCTGAGCTCATAGGGTCTGTTACTGAGACAAGGAATGGCAGAAAAAGTAGATGATAAGATGAAATTGGCGATGCATTTACCAAGCTAACTACGGAATCTGCTAAAACATTACTTAACAGAGTTCTGTTTAAGTTATGTTTTCAGCGTTTCTTTTAACAACTGCATACATTTCAGTCTGTAGTGTTTTTTAACTCTTTTAGGGATAATTATTTTTTCCTTTTCTCTCAGGGCTAAATGTTTTTCCAAAAAAGTCAGTTTTGTAGAAAGCACACAAACCAATGGTTTGTCACATAAAATTCTTATTTAAGACGTGTCATTTTGTTTTATGTTCCGTAAGCCTCTACACGGTGTAAATTCACATACTTGTTACTTACTTATTACATAACTGTTTGTGTCGTCACTAATAAGCTGAAAGGCAATTTCTGGGAAAAAAATGCTGCTTGGCTTTCATTTCCAAACTCCTGATGGCTTGGATCAAAATCATAGTTCAATAAGTCAAGAATCTAATTCAGCAATAATATGGACAAAATAAATAAATAATGTACAGAGTATTTTGCTTTGTGCATTCGCTTTGCTGTCTCACCCAATGTAGATGCCGTTCTAGACATTGTTTACTCTATGCTACTCATGCACATGCAGAAATCTGATGTCCAGTCAATGAGTCAAACAGTCCTCCTAACAAAGAGGGTCTAACTCTTAACATAATGGCAAGTTTTGTTGATGTTTACAGCTGATTATCGCCCTTTGCACCTCCACCTCATGCTGTTAACAAAAGTTCACATCCCTAAAACAGTTGAGCGTCTCAAAACCCACTTAACCTTGCATGCTAAAAGGGAGCACACAGTTTCCAATCCATAGATCACTATCTCATTATCTGCAGATTTTGTCAAAAACATATTTGTAACCTATTTATCAACTAGGAAAGTGTTACCTATTAGACTGAGTAACTGGAAATTGATTGTACCACAGGATAATGTTACAACAAATGTATTTTTGGGAGAAAAATGTGGCAAAAATGTCAAAGGAAACTTGCAATTAAGGCCATAAAGATTGACAAAACATGCATAACCTAACAAGTGTACAACATATGGAACAGAAAAAAGCAAGAAATTCAAATTAGTGTCAACCATTTAACAGCATTATTTAAGATTAGCATAGCGAAACACCTGTTTATTAAAATGGGTACAGTGGTAAGTCTCTGTTTCTACCAGGATCTTCTGCAGTATCCATTGGTATTGTGGCAATAAACAAAATTTTTGGAAACATCTTTGGATTTCTTATTGGGAAATATTTTTTTTTTCTGTTTTCAAGATGATCAAAGGCATGTAGTGGTGCATGAACTACATTTATTCACTGGCTTACAAAAAATGTTATTTAAAATTAATACCAAAAACATTTTAAACATAATTGTATCATCGCCACATGAATTATTGAATACCAAGACACTTCAGAATATTCTCATTTGCACAGACTGTTTTTATACAATATCATTTTCATAGCACATTTGTTAGAAAAGTCACTTTGTTAGGTTAGCAGCATTTGCTGTTATTAGAGTTATGTTTATATATGTTTATGGGGGATACATCAGCTGATTAATAACACTTGTGAAGAGTCCTATATAGCAGTCAAATTGTACAGATTTCAAATGTCACATGCCTGATGCATTAATTTTCAAAATCTTTCTTTGTCATTATTTGTTCAAACATTAAAGTTAACCTGTGTGAAGTCGAAGTTGTCAGTTTATGCTTATTATTTAAGGATTCCTTTACAAGAGCCTTGTTCTATTGTTTTCAAGCTATCCTACATACGTTATAAAGGCTTTGCCATTGCTTATAGCTGTGTATTATAATGCACAATTAGTCATTGAATTGGACTGACTGTAAGACAGAATTTAGTCATGACTAGAGATGGCATTTGCACCACTACCATTCAAATATGTGCTACATGTGCTTTACTTAAATTTTAGTTGTTATACTAGTAAACTCTTGAATAGTAATTTACTTTTAAAAAACACAACACATGATTCAAGTTGAGTGTTTGAGGATTTGTTTATAGGAATTAAGTGTGCCATTTCAGTAGCCGTGCTAATAGTGCATTTCTGAGATTATGCGCTTCTGTTGACACATTGCATGTTGTATGATTGGACAGATTTGCCTTATGGCTCAAAACATTAACAAATATATGGCCAATGTGGAAATTTTGAAACATTAACAAGTTAATTTTATTATAGTAACTAAATGTATCTTATCTTTTACTGTTTATTTTGGAATGATGAGTAGTTGAATGTGTGAGAAGAGAAGTTGTTGCCCCATTCAAGGCCTGATCTTGCTTTGTGCTCAGTATATTCAGGGTAGGCACCAACAACAACAACATTTATTTATATAGCACATTTTCATACAAAAAGTAGCTCAAAGTGCTTTACATAATGAAGAGAAGAAAAATAAAAGACAAAATAAGAAATTAAAATAAGACAACATTAATTAACATAGAAAGGAGTAAGGTCCGATGGCCAGGGTGGACAGAAAAAACAAAAAAAAACTCCAGAAGGCTGGAGAAAAAAATAAAATCTGTAGGGGTTCCAGGCCACGAGACCGCCCAGTCCCCTTTGGGCATTCTACCTAACATAAATGAAATAGTCCTCTTTGTAGTTCGGGCTTTTCACGGAGTCACTTGATGCTGATGGTCATACAGACTTCTGGCTTTTAATCCACCCATCATTGTTGGAACATCATGGTGCTTTGGGTAGATGGTGGTGGCGCACGCCACCACCAACAGGACACCGGAAAAGGAAACAGAAGAGAGAGTAGGGGTTAGTACAGATTTTGAATGAATAGTTATTACAATGAATTAGATATACAGAGTATCAGGATTAAATTACAGTGAAGTTATGAGAAGGCCATGTTAAAATAATGTGTTTTCAGTAGTTTTTTAAAGTGCTCCACTGTATTAGCCTGGCGAATTCCTACTGGCAGGCTATTCCAGATTTTAGGTGCATAACAGCAGAAGGCCGCCTCACCACTTCTTTTAAGTTTTGCTCTTGGAATTCTAAGGAGACACTCAGTTGAGGATCTGAGGTTACGATTTGGAATATAAGGTGTCAGACATTCCGATATATAATCCGGGGCGAGATTATTTAAAGCTTTATAAACCATAAGCAGAATTTTAAAGTCAATTCTGAATGACACAGGTAACCAGTGTAGTGACATCAAAACTGGAGAAATGTGCTCGGATTTTCTTTTCCTGGTAAGGATTCTAGCAGCTGCATTCTTCACTAGTTGCAAACGATTGATGTCTTTTTTGGGTAGTCCTGAGAGGAGTGCGTTACAGTAATCTAGCCGACTGAAAACAAACGCATGAACTAATTTCTCTGCATCTTTCGATGATATAAGAGGTCTAACTTTTGCTATGTTTCTTAGGTGAAAAAATGCTGTCCTAGTGATCTGATTAATATGCGATTTAAAATTCAGATTACAATCAACGGTTACCCCTAAGCTTTTTACCTCCGATTTGACTTTTAATCCTAATGCATCCAGTTTATTTCTAATAGCCTCATTGTATCCATTATTGCCAATCACTAAGATTTCGGTTTTTTCTTTATTTAATTTGAGAAAGTTACTATTCATCCATTCTGAGATACAAGTTAGACATTGTGTTAGCGAATCAAGAGATTTGGGGTCATCAGGTGCTATTGATAAATACAGCTGTGTGTCATCAGCATAGCTGTGGTAGCTCACGTTGTGCCCTGAGATAATCTGACCTAATGGAAGCATGTAGATTGAGAAGAGCAGTGGACCCAGGATAGAGCCTTGTGGAACACCATATAGAATATCGTGTGTCTTTGAGTTATAATTACCACAACTAACAAAGAATTTTCTCCCTGCCAGGTAGGATTCAAACCAATTTAAGACACTGCCAGAGAAGCCCACCCATTGACTAAGGCGATTCTTAAGAATATTATGATCAATGGTGTCAAATGCGGCACTCAGATCTAAGAGGATGAGAACAGATAAATGGCCTCTGTCTGCATTTACCCGCAAGTCATTTACTACTTTAACGAGTGCAGTTTCTGTGCTGTGATTTGTTCTAAAACCTGACTGAAATTTATCAAGAATAGCATGTTTATTGAGGTGCTCATTTAACTGCATAATGACTGCCTTCTCTAGAATTTTACTTAAGAAAGGCAGGTTAGAGATGGGTCTATAATTTTCAAGAGCAGAGGGATCGAGATTATTTTTCTTAAGTAGGGGTTTAACTACCGCAGTCTTAAGACAGTCTGGGAAGACCCCCGTATCTAATGACGAATTTACTATGTCAAGAACATTATCACTAAGCACGCCCGATACTTCTTTGAAAAAATTTGTTGGTATTGGGTCAAGGGCACAGGTGGAGGGTTTCATTTGAGAAATTATTTTATGTAAATCAGGTAAATCTATCCTAGTGAAAGACTTTAATTTGTTTATTATGGGGTACTGGGGTTTAGGAGGATCCTTAGTGTTGGGGAGATATACTATGTTATTTCTAATATCATTAATTTTTTGATTGAAAAATACAGCGATAGCCTCACAGGTTTTACTGGAAGTACTTAGGAGGCATTCCTTTGAGTTACCTGGGTTTAACAGATGATCAATTGTCGAAAATAAGACTCTGGGATTACTAGCATTGTTATTTATAATCTTAGAGAAATAGCAGCGCCTCTCAAGACGGACTGTGTTATTGTATTCTGTTATTTTAACTTTTAATATTTCATAGTCAATAGTTAGTTTAGTTTTCCTCCATTTACGCTCAGCTCTACGGCATGTTCTCTTTAAATCAGACACTCTTTGGGTCTTCCATGGTATAACAATGCTAGAAGATTTTTTAACTGTCTTTTCAGGTGCAACTAAGTCAACAGCAGCCCTCACTTTAGTATTAAATCTTTCCACCTTACTATTTACAGACCTCCACCTTTGTGCTTCCCGCATGTACTTGCATCTCTGTCCGCACTAACTGTGCTAAACCCGGGTAGCTCCACGTTAGCATCTGGGATGGTGGTATTTAGCCACGTTTCGCAAAAGCGCAACAAACTGCATTCACTGTATGTTCTGACATTTTTCACCAGGGCAGCCAGTTCGTCTGTCTTATTTGATACTGAGTTCACATTTCCTATGATCACAGAAGGCACTGAAGGCAAAAAATACCACTTTCTCGCAAGCCGCTTCATTTTTAGCTTAGTGCTGGCTCTGCTGCCACGATACCGCCTTATTACCTCGTCGGGTAAATGGGGAACCACACCGGCACTGGCATTTGTTCTCAGCGCTCGAAGTTGAGTATTTGAATAGACGAGTCTCGGTGTGTAAAAATCCATGCCCACGTTGTAAAAGTAAGTGTGTCCAGAGAACGAATCCACATAAAATAAAGTGATAGGAGTGACCAATAAAAAAAGAGAAAAATGAAGTCATACATGAGCTGCTGAAAAGGCTGCTACTCTCAGCGGCGCCTGAGTCATGAGTCAATTAATTAACACCCACCACAGACCATAAGGTGCATACTAATTCAGCGTGAGCAGGAACGCTCAATAAAACTGAATTAAAAAATCAAGGGACGGTGAGATACAAAGATGGCAGATTCACCAGCATTTGTGTGTCAGCTTTTATCCATTCAGATCAGAGAATGTCCAGTTCCATTGCCTCAAAACACCACTCACATCTACAGTTATTCCCATTTTCAAATAAAAACTAACCGCGTCAGATCCCTGTTGTTTGGTAGTGTGTATCGTGATCACGACAGAGAATAAAAGTGAAAAAAAAAAAAGTAAGTAACTTTTACAAGTACTATAAATGTAGTCTGTTACAGAAGCAAACCAAATGTATGTGTGTACTGTATAATATTAACAATAAGAGTAGCTCACTACTGAAAACGGCAAATATAGGAGTCGGTCGGGATCAATCCAGGGACTCTTGATTACAAGTCTGCAAATCTTACCACTACACTACGGAAGCTGTTGTCTCATCCTTAAACCTTTTGTGAAAGTGTTTAGTTAATCTTTCGACTTTAGGCTTCACACATTACATAGTTTATGCTAACATTTTTGTCATTTACTACTAAAACATGAAAAACGTTTCTGTTTTAACAATGTGTTTACATAGATTATTGTAGAAACGGAACACACATGAAATGCATTTGTTCCAAATAACGATCTATTATTTCCATTCTAAAACTCTAGCACTTCACTCCCAGATAATCAAGGCATGAGCTGGGAGAACTTTGTGCATGTTCTGGGGGGGTGTGGAATAGCAGGGTACTTGCTTGTCTTTATCGGCACATTTACAGGACAAAAGACGCTGACGGAGAGGTGCGATGGAATTTAAGGTGGTCCAGATCTACAAGTTTTTTCGTAGGCTCTGGTAATTCTAGTGTTAACAAAACGATGCCATAAGTCAGAGATCACAGCAAGTCTGTCATTTTTCACACATTCTGCATGGGTGTCTGTTGTCAAAGCGCAAATGCTACATGGTAGTCTGATAGCGATCACAGGATATATGTTTGATTGCTGGTATAACAAATAGTTCTGAGCAGCACCATCTGTGGTCATTGCTACTCTTGTGAAAAGAAGGGAGATAAATGCCATCAACACAGAGAGGGAGAGGCAAGTTCGATATACCACATGAATGTCACTGACAGAATAAAACCGAATAATAAAGAAACAAGTGCTAACTTTTACAAGTAGCCAAAATTCACACCAGGTGTTAGACTCAAATCAAATGTATATTTTTATTATATTATTGTAATACAGTGGAACCTCGAGATATGATCACCTCTGTATACGAGAAATTCAAAATACGAGGAAAGTATGAGCGAAAAATTCAGATCTAAATACGAGCATTGGCTCGCGTAACGAGCCACGAGCCAGGCTGTGGGTATAGCTCGCGGCTTAGCTAGGGGGCGTGGTAGCAGTTGCGAGCCGCGATCTGCGGTGTCTGCGTTTCTCACTTAAGTGCACAGGTGGGAAACTGCCCACATCCATGATTGTTCCTGTGGCTGATGGGCTGCAGCTGCCATGTCCTCCCCGCATATATAGAGAAGCGCGAGCCGGTTAAGGGGGAGAAAAAGTAAAAGAAAAGAGAGAGAGAGAGAGAAAAAAAGGCAGGCAGGTGGGCGGGCGGGCGAGTGCAGGCTCGCGTGTAGCTGAACAGGCGAGCCAAACAGCTGAAGCAGGACGGTGTAGAGAAGGTCAGCTGCATTAACAGTGTCTCGCCTGTTGCAGAGCCCGCAGGTGAGACGCTAACAGAGAAGAAGCACCGGCGATTGTCATCTGTTTTTTAAAGACGGCATCCTTTTGACGTTTTAACCTCGTGTTAAAGGATTGTTATTCTTGTGTATTTTAAACCTCCGCTTCACAACTGTTTTAAGGATTATTTATTTAAAGATTTATTGAATGCTCTACTGCACTTTGGACACCTGTTTTGATTCTTTTAATAATCAGTTATATTATTTACCAGTGTTATATACTGTAGTCTACCTTTAATAAATATAATTTATCAGTGTTATTTGTTAGGAAAATTGATTTTTATGTTAATATATTTGGGGTGCAGAACGGATTAACTGAATTTCCATTATTTTCAATGGGGAAGTTTGTTCTAGATACGAGAAATTCGCTATACAAGCTCAGTTCTGGAACGAATTAAACTCGTATCTAGAGGTTCCACTGTAATAATAATAGCAGCTCACTACTCAAAACACAGAGCACCCAGCTTCGAACCTGGAACCTTTGTGTTATAAGGCAGTGGTTCTTACCTCTGCACCATTCAAGAATACTTAACTTTCTGTCAATTGACATTTGAGCTTGGGTTTTTAACTCATTGACAGCAACATGAAAATCGAATGATGTTTTTTCTTTGGTTATATTCTTGAATGAAAGCACACGTGTTTATTTGATATTTGGACTGAAGTCTTCACACATTATACACTTCACGTCATTATTAGTATAACATGGAAAAAGTTTTTCTGTTTTATCTGTGTGTTCAGACGTTTCTGTCATCCTACACTTACAGAGATCATTGTAGACATGGAATACACGTGAAATGTTTGTATTCCAAATAACAATATATTATTTACCCTGTAAAATTTTAGGCACCTCACTCTTGGACAAAGAGACCTGAGCTCTGAGAATTTTGCAAGGGACTCGGCTCTGGCGGTGTGGGGGATAGGATAGCATGCTGCTTGTGCTGATCAACACATTTGCAAAACAAAAGATGCTGATGGAGAAGTGCGAAAGAATTTAAGATGGCATAGGATTACAAGTTTTTTCGTAGGCTTCAGAGATTCTATTGTTAAATTAAAAAAGTGCCCACACTGGTGCTTTACATTGCAGTCTATGGGGCATGGAGGAAAAACTTACCAAATATGTCCAATTTGCAAGCCATACCGAACTTATCATTTAAACACAGAACAGAGGTGCTGGTTTAGGTTTGAAAAAAAAAAAAAATTAATACATTATAAGCAGATGTAATTGCACAGTTGTCATTAGTGAGCTGTACTTGTATGATGTTAAAGGAGCCTTTTTTCTTTCTATGTAAACTTTGGTGCATAGTATAAATATATTTGCATAATTTTTATATGCAGGTCAAGTGATCAAAGCTTGGGATATTGGTGTTGCTACAATGAAGATTGGAGAGGTTTGTCAACTGATCTGTAAACCTGACTATGCGTATGGCTCAGCAGGAAGTCCACCTAAAATTCCAGCAAATGCTACTTTGGTTTTTGAGGTAGGAGATGTGGATTTTATTTGCTGACTGTTAAGAACATATCATTAAAATAATATGAAGAAACGTATTAGTCAACTTTATGTATTAATTTTGAAACTGATCCCTTCTAATACATGAATCTAAAGGAATTAACATCCATCCATCCATTGTCTCCCGCTTATCCGAGGTCGGGTCGCGGGGGCAGCAGCTTGAGCAGAGATGCCCAGACTTCCCTCTCCCCGGCCACTTCTTCTAGCTCTTCTGGGAGAATCCCAAGGCGTTCCCAGGCCAGTCGAGAGACATAGTCCCTCCAGCATGTCCTGGGTCTTCCCCGGGGCTTCCTCCTGGTTAGACGTGCCCGGAACACCTCACCAGGGAGGCGTCCAGGAGGCATCCTGATCAGATGCCCGAGCCACCTCATCTGACTCCTCTCGATGCGGAGGAGCAGCAGCTCTACTCTGAGCCCCTCCCGGATGACTGAGCTTCTCACCCTATCTTTAAGGGAAAGCCCAGACACCCTGCGGAGGAAACTCATTTCAGCCGCTTGTATTCGCGATCTCGTTCTTTCGGTCACTACCCATAGCTCATGACCATAGGTGAGGGTAGGAACATAGATCGACTGGTAAATTGAGAGCTTCGCCTTGCGGCTCAGCTCCTTTTTCACCACGACAGACCGATGCAGCGCCCGCATTACTGCGGATGCCGCACCTATCCGCCTGTCGATCTTACGCTCCATTCTTCCCTCACTCGTGAACAAGACCCCGAGATACTTGAACTCCTCCACTTGGGGCAGGATCTCGCTACAAACCCTGAGAGGGCACTCCACCCTTTTCCGGCTGAGGACCATGGTCTCGGATTTGGAGGTGCTGATTCTCATCCCAGCCGCTTCACACTCGGCTGCGAACCGATCCAGAGAGAGCTGAAGATCACGGCCTGATGAAGCAAACAGGACAGCATCATCTGCAAAAAGCAGTGACCCAATCCTCAGCCCACCAAACCGGACCCCCTCAACGCCCTGGCTGCGCCTAGAAATTCTGTCCATAAAAGTTATGAACAGAATCGGTGACAAAGGGCAGCCCTGGCGGAGTCCAACTCTCACTGGAAACGGGTTCAACTTACTGCCGGCAATGCGGACCAAGCTCTGGCACCGATCGTACAGGGACCGAACAGCCCTTATCAGGGGGGCCGGTACCCCATACTCTCGGAGTACCCCCCACAGGATTCCTCGAGGGACACGGTCGAATGCCTTTTCCAAGTCCACAAAACACATGTAGACTGGTTGGGCAAACTCCCATGCACCCTCCAGGACCCTGGAATTAACAGTGAATGCTTTTTCAGATTATTTATTGTTATTCAAACCTGACATCAATTTCAGAGCTTTCATTCAACCTTAAAATAACTGTTACATATTTTTTTTTCTTTTCCAACTCTGGGAATGTTATGCACCTCAAAACGTACAACAGTAAATATGCATTCTAGTGCAATATTTCATGCAATTACATGTTATATAAAAATTGTACCTGTAGCACAACTACCATCTATGTGTTTATATGTTTGAAACAAGCTGTTCTTTAACAATTGAATCTTCCATCTCTCAATATGTTCTAAATTGATACCTGTAGATGAAGATGATGAAGCTATTGATGAAAGTACTAGTGACTTGCTGTTCCTGCTGGCTGTCACATAAGGACATGTCAGTTTTATACATGCTGTGGTCCATACTCTAGTACCTTCTAGGCTTTTAAATATTTCTTTGTAAAGTTTTATAACTAAATCAGTCTCAAATGTTACCCAGCACAAAAAAAGTGCATGACATAACATGGGCGCCTTATGGAATGGAAATGCTGGATTGTTCAGATCAAGTTATGGTACTTGTCAAAGAAAGGCAATAGAATAATTAAAAAATATTTTCTGTCTCTTCCCCTACATGTATCATCAGCAGTTTCCCTCTGTATTAAGTGTGGTTTCCTCTTTTTACCAGCACTGCCTCTCTCAAGTACTCTCCTATACAGCGTTCTTCTCAGACTTGTTATTTTTAGGGCATTGTCTCACCTCCTGTCTGGTATTATACTCGCTGTCTTTAAAGACAACTCTCTCATCATGCCTCATTGACTACTCCCCCTTGTGCATCTCACACTTCCTCTTTCGTCACATCTCCAAAGCAAAACTGACCAATCACACTGAGGTCAAGCCTACCAATCAGATTGCTCAAAGGTACAGGACACACATTTCTTAGTGTTTTTTTTATATTGTAGAACAGGCATGCGCAACCTTTCCGCTATTGACGGCCGCACTACAGACTTTTTACTTTAATAACGGCCGCCAGTAAGTCCGAGTAAACTTAATAATGTTTTATGATTTATGTAAAAATTTACAGATTACACATTAAAACAGAGTATGATATATCTGACAATATTCAATTTACTGGTCTACATATGTAAAAAAATGTCTACGAAACGTCATATAGGACAAAAAACCTTTACAGCAATTGTTTCAGGAAGTTTGGAAAACATCGCCATTAATGGCTTCCTTGCTCTTGCATGTTTGCAGACAGACTTGCAAAGTCAGGGGACTCGCTGGAGACCATTAGCCGTATTCCAGACTCTAGATTGCTGTCTACCAATCGGGTTCGGTACTTGTTTTTCAGATATTTCATTCTGGAAAACGCTGCTTCGCACATATGATGACCGTTTGCTAATGGCGATAGGCAGTGTATGGACTTAGCCACAAGGCCGTACAGGCGTACACTCCCATTTCCTTCTCAGTTCCATATTGGCTAGCCGCTAGTCACGTGACTTCAAATGTACTCCTGGGTGTCAGCCCATTTCAACCGAACTTAATATTCAAGTAAGCAAATCGGCTTTCGGCATCACCATACCGACCCGGCCGACAAAGATTCCGCGGCGTTGACCCCTTACTCGCTGGAGTCCAGAGACCCTACACCTGCACGGCCGCCATTACGTACACTTTAATATACACGTCCACGGCCGCCAAAGTCCTTGCCCACGGCCGTACGGCCGCAGGTTGCGCACAGCTGTTGTAGAAGTTACGTAAGGACTTTAAGCATGTTAGTCTGCGGTAGAGCCTTCATTTTCATGACAAAATGTGATGCAAAACTGCAGTTAGTCTGAGAAAGGCATTTCCAGCAGCTATGAATTTTCAGCAATTGCTAAATCATTCTGTACTACAAATCCTAAACCATCTAACAGGCAAAGTGTAAAAAGACTTTTATGATTATGAGATCTTACACTAGTGACTTTGGAGGGCACTATTTCGAACTATATATAAAGCATTCCAGTTGAATTACATGTACTAAGGGTGCATGCAAATTAAGAACAGAAAAGATTAAAATAAAGATGTTTTGTTTTTTGTAGTCTGTAGTATTTGAAAAAAGAATCGATCCATCACAATTTGCAGAAATTGAAAGTCAGCCTAGTTTACACTTTTACAAATTAAGCTGAGAAAGTATTGTACATTCCTGACGTACTGTGGGACTGAGAACATTTAGTAGTAGAACTAGAGCACTTTTTATTTTGAAAATTCCCCGATTGTAAATGCTTCTTACCAATGACAGAGAATATGTGAAGACATATCAGACATAACCTTGATATAATCTTTAAAAATTCTTCCTTAAAATACCAGAACCTTACTGGGTTTTTTGTATATTTATGTTAAAAACAGAGGTGTTACAAATGGTGATCACCTATACTATGGAAATCCATTTTTCATTCATTTCTCCAGCTGCCGGCAGTCAGTTCAAACATGAGCACCTCTCTGTAGACTTGCATATGACCTGTATTTCTTCATACTACTTTAATGGTCTAAAACCTTCTGCATAGACGTCTCTCATACTGTCATTACCTGTTCAAAATAGTCTCCTGTATCTGACTGGAGCATAACTAGAAGATGGACTGTTCACCTTGTTAGAATTGAAAAGGCTTAGAGTTAGGGGTGGGCGTTATGACCAAAATTCTATATCACGGTATTTTTCTAAATTATCCCGGGTTCACAGTATTCAACGGAATTTTTTTCCCATGCATGAGTGGATGTTAACCACATTTTCCACTGCAATTACTGGCTAAGAATAACCTATTCCACTGTCAAAAGCATTGTACATTGTGCAAAAAAACATTTTAATGTGCACACAAGTATTAATACAGGTTTGCATGGCCCCATAAAGTGATACTAATGAAGAGAAGGAATCACATTGCATGACAGATGCAGTCAAAATGTAGAATCTTTTTATTGAACAAATTTTGCAAAAATTAAACTATAATTTTGACAACATATTTTCAACCATCCAAAGAGGCATTTAGACTTAGTAAAATGTCCAGAAGTGCTTGTCAAAAGTTGTATTGCACTGAACATGTCTTAGAAAAGGAATAAATAGTAAATATTTTTTTGTAAACCAACTACACTTTCTGCTAATGTTAACAATCTCTGTCCACTGACACATTAAAGTGACTTTTTAAACAACTTTACCATCATTAAACTGCATAATATTTAAACTAATAAATAAAGTAAATAATAGTATTATTACTGATAGTTGCAGTATTACTTCAAGGCTTCAAGCCCAGGTGCATTACACAGTATTCACCAAATTAAAATAAAATAAAACAAGTGCAACTTGGTGATGACATCTTTACCAACTGAACCATCATTTAGGCAAACTGTATTAATACGGACCTTGCTTCAAGCTAAGCTATATGCATAAATAATAAAACTGCAACTTGCATTTATAATGCTATTTGTGGTATAGCCCTATAGAATCGTATTAGGGCCACGGTGAAGAAAAAAAAATATGGACACGGAAGAAAAAAAACAAACTATATGTCGAGAATAAAGTCAACATTTCCACTTTATTCTCGCCATTTATGTCGAGATTAAAGTCAACATTTCCACTTTATTCTCATAGTTTACTTCATAATTAAAGTAGAATGTTGTAAACTAAACTTCTTCCTAAAATCAATGTTTAATTTACTAGATTTTGTCAAACCCCTTCATAAGTTAATGCAGCACATTAAATGCTTTGTGTTAAGTGTTCCCCGACCCAGTTGTTAATCACTACGCACAGAATCCATTCACTTCATGATATTACTGTTCTCTGAAAATTTAGAATGCTAAGTTAAATACTTGGTATCATTTTCATGATGAAATGCATTAAAGCAGGTATTAAACATGCACGGTAGTGCTGCTCCCTCGCAGTAAGGGGTCCCCAGGTGTACGTTCAGTGTAGACAACTTTATGGCAGGTGTGACAAGGCTCCAAAATGCTAGATGTATGAATGGGTATCGCACAGGTTTAACTTAAATATTGTGTAAATGTTGGGTTTGTGATCTGGTGGTCGGAGACACGAACACAGAATTCAATGCATATTCTTCTGAACGGGCTTTCTTTATTGCACGCGTGCTGTCTCTCTCTGACATACCAAAACCCCAGTTCCTATCCTTCCTTTTTCTTTCTCCACATAATCAATCACCACACGATAAATGTCTTTGTGAAATTAAAACTAGTTATAAACTTAGCCCACGTAGTGTTCAGAACTTTAAAAATATCTTCGTTATACATGTTTAATTATGCCATTCATTCAGGGTTGCGCCCATCCCTGAATGAGTCGCCAGCACATCGCAGGGTGAATACGAGCAAAACATACACTAGCAGGGTCAATATAGCATAACAAAACCCCACATCCTACATGACTTTGAAAGGAAACTGAAGCACGCAGAGTAAACCTACCAGAAAAACATGCAAATGCAAGGCAGGGTACACCCGAGACACCCTTGCTGCAAGGCAGCAGTGCAACCTCCACGCCGCCCTGCCCCCATATGATTAATACATGCTTTAATGCATTTCACCATGAAAATTATATCAAGTATTTATCTTAGCATTCTAAATGTTCAGAGAGCAGGAATATCATGAAGTGAATGTATTCTGTGCGGCGATCGCTGCCGGCGCCTCCTCTTAGTGCAAGAGGAAGTCAGTTTAAGAAGCTCGGGGAATACTTAACACAAACATTTAATGTGCTATATAACTTATGACGGGGTTTGAGAAAATCTAGTAAATTAAATATTCATTTTACGATGAAGTTTAGTTTACAATGTTCTACTTTAACGACAAATTATGAGAATAAAGTCAACATGTCGACTTTAATCTCATCATAAGCGTCGAGATTAAAGTGGAAATGTTGAGAATAAAGTCAACATGTCGTCACACTATTACACAGTGCCCAGGTACATTACACTGTATTGAAAACAAATAAAACAAGTACAAGTTGACTTGCAGTATTATCCAGTAGTATAGAAACAGTATTTACACATTTGAACATAATGGTCCACATCCGACCTTTTAAAACCAAAGTATCTCCAGGCAACGGACGTGACTCCTTTTTTTCGGCAAAAGTTCTTCTGTGTCATCATGTTCAACTTTATCGTCAGCTTCAGTTTCGGAATGTTCTCTGTCTATTTTCACCGCGCAATGCCTACACTACCACTACCTATTTAGCGATGTAGCAGTGAAAAAGGTCCCCATTTGAACAGTTTCCCGCTGCGCCACGTTCCGAACGTTGTTTAGGCAATTTAAACCAGTGTTGCTGTATAAGAAAAATCCATATCATAAAAAAAATTAAAAATGGTTTTCGGTATGAACCGGTATACCACCCAGCACTACTTGGAGTCCGTGGTCAGTGATTTCACTTACTCTAAACAGTATTTTTATGAAGACATTAATATTAATGTTATGTGTTATCCAGAACTTTAAAGATGAGACTTGTTTAAATATACATAGTTTGTATGATGAGCACACTTCTATGTCTGATTTTCAGCTTAGTTAAAAATGTTACAAAGTGATTTTGTGTGTGTGTATGTAATTCCTTTCTGTCAAGTGCAATATAAAGCACACTCTGATTACATTTTATGAAGGGTTTTTGTATAGCTCTGTCATGTATTCTTGAAGAGATACTGCTTTCATTTATGTTAAATATGTATTTGTTTATTATTTCCAACCTGACCAGGGATAGTTCCTGCTTTGCACCTGATGCCTGCTAGGATAGGCTCCAGCTGCCAAGTGACAAGCTGGTTAGGATGGATGAATGAATGTATTTGTTCATTAATTTTTTTTCTATGCACTGTTATGAATACAAGGAAGTAAATAAAACTACTTGGGTCCCCAGTCTTTCACATTTGCTCATACTGGGCCCATTTGAACTAGTGTGTTGCTGAGGTGTCACCCGTTGTACGGCTGCGCTCAGGACCTAAATTGGGACCTTGAGGTGATTCGTTGTGTGGTGGATGCAGCAACATGCTGTATCAGTGCATGCTTTCGTACTGGGCAAATGTTAGAACTGGTAATCGACCTGTCTAGCATGCTTTTGGAATGTGGGTGGAAGTGAGGTACTGTTACCAAATTATTTTGGCACCTAGTTTTATTTACAATGATGATTTGGCTAGTAAACACCATAAAATGTTATTTAACAACTTCAACAATGTGCTGCCTTTGAATGAACATTTTATAAATAAATGCTCGAAGCACCCCACCCTCCAAAATAAGACTTAATGCCAGCTCTGTAAATGTGAATGCTCAATCTGTGATGAACCTAATTATGTTTTCATTTCTCAGGTGGAGCTATTTGATTTTAAAAGCGAAGATCTTTCTGAAAATGAAGATTGTGGAATAATCCGCAGAATCTTGAAAAAAGGGGAAGGATACAGCAAACCAAATGATGGTGCAACAGTTGAAGGTATCCGATAGGGCTGCAACTAATGATTATTTTGAAAATTGATTAATCTGTCAATTTTTTAGATTAATCTGAATTTTTAAAGAAGTACGTTTACTACCAAGATTTTATTGAATTTTTTTTTACATGATTTCCCCATGACGTGAGCAATAGTTAAATTATAACTCTTCTAACTGCAATATATAACAAAAATAAAAATATGCACAGTTTGATAAAACACTTTTAAAGTGCACTGAACTTAATTTTTTGCAGTAAAATATATCCAGTTAGTTATGTTACTTAAATTGCGTCCACAGTGGCTTAAAAATAACTATCGCTGAAACTGCTACATCAGTAGCTTTAAAAACAAACTCTTAAATTGTTTCACCAGTGTAACCAGGGATGCAAAATTATTCTACAGGAATTTTGAATTGCAGTGTTACACAATGACAATAAAGTGCTTGAACTTGAACTTGAATGCAAAAATGTAAGCATGTCCACAAGTTCTTGGCTAAGGCTAGCTTTATTTCTGGAACTAGCAGTAGCGAGGACTACTGTGTTTAGTGCGGAGTCTAAAAAATATGGCCTCCCTTCTTTCATCGTTGCTGAGGCTGCTTGATAGCAGTGACTTGGAAAGCCTGCACTGCGCTTGGCTCAAACACACCATCTGCTTTTGATTTCATGAGCCCTAGTATAAGTGGGAGTATTTCTCCCCACTTAAAAACACAGTGGCTCATTCAAAGGGCTTAACAGCAGTAGGAAGCTCTTCAAGCAGACTCCATTGCTCAGGTTTTAAGTCAAGGTACTTCTTGTCTCTCTTTGTGACAATAGGGTCAGACACTGTTGCAGTTATGGTCTTCGTTTGCTTATCCAGTCAACTAATCATGTAGAACGTACTGTTCCATCTTGTGCTTGCATCCTGTACAAATTTGTGCTCAGGTGCTCCCATCTTTGCTCACTTTTTTTTTAAATGCTCCACAAGACAGCATGCTGCTTCAATAGCTTAGGCCTGGATGTTTTACTCTAGAAGTAATTGCCAGCTGCAAGGTGTAGCCAGTGCAGTATATCAATGCTTCTCTTCTAAGATGTTTGCTACAGCCACAACATTGCGGAATTTCAAATCTGTATACAACCTCCTCCAACCAGTCGACTGTGTTGGATGCTGTATGTCTTTGTTCTACCGCCCTTTAGCTGCCCTTGCATGAAAACATTGCATGGCTTCAGCAGTTTTTCAGCTCGAGGACTGAGCTGTTTTATGTCCGATCACGTTGCAGTTAACACTGTGTTGAGTGTGTATATATAGAAAGGTAAAATATATCTTATATACTATGACAAACATTCGACTGATGTTAAATAAGACCCTTATGTATCTGTTCTGACTTACCTACAAATGTAACTTAACAACAGCAACGAATCTCGTTCATACAGCAGAACTACCAATTCAACAGTAGCCTTAAAGTTGTCTTTAAGGTCACCCTCTCACTTGCTAAGTGTAATAATAAAACCAAATTAATGCCAGTAGCACAAAAGCTACAACATGTTCTAAATTATACATTATTCCTATTCCATTTTTGATAATAGTTGTACATGATGAATCCGGACCTAAGTACTGTATAATCACATAGTGTAAAGTCTGAAAGCAAACAAATGCAGTGGGTGGAGCATAGTACAAACTCGGGAGCATTCTCTGGTCCACTAAGATAAGTGTGAAAATGCCCTAATGAAGAGTGTGGGATGTTAGGTTATCATGCTGAAGGCACATTTTTATTTCTTCTTGCGGTTGTCATGCATGACAGTCGTATTCCTGCTCCATGCCAATTCTGCTTTGCATACTTTACAACAAATCTATTTTTTTTGGAAGACATTAATACTAAGTGGTTCCATACCTTAGATGTTTTAGGTCACAATTTTGGATTTTTTGTCTCCCTCCATCTCTGCCATGTTGAAATGCACCTGCTGCCAAACGTGATGTTGTAACATAATGTGTGTGACGTCACCAATCCAGCTATGATAATGAAAATCTTTGGCTATGAATTTAATAATCAAATTTATAGATTTTTTTTTGTTGATTAGTTGTTGCAGCCCTAATTGCTATGCATGTTTTACATTTAACAGTATATGTTTTGATTATAGTTGAAAGAAAATGTAACATGAGAATATTCATTAAGCGTAGTAAAACTTATTCCCAATACTGCAGGCTGGGTAGCTAATATTCTTGGAGTATGCTTTCTGTTAACATTTGACTAACACAGGCCCAAACAGAATGCATCTGCTTAAGGAATTAATGCATGCCTGTAGTAATAGAACATGTTTAGTTTTAAAAAATGTAGCAAAAATTAAATGTAAATCATGGCCAAAAGTTTATGTAAAATCAAAACTGGTCTCCATCTGGACCTAATTTACAGCTGCAAACTAATTTTGATACAAGCAACTTTGAATAAAGCTTCCTTGTAGTAGATTTGATACATTTAATGTTGTAATCTTGTAGTCTAATGTTTCAGTTTTTTTAAATAAGTCACTTCCGTTTTTAACACTATGTGCTGCACACGTATACAAAAAATAGTATAAATTAAACTAAAATTTCATTGCTTTACAGTTATATGAAGACTTTTTTGTTGTTTTTACTTGGGATTGTAAAATATCTAAATATTTATTTTGTCATATCCATATTACTAAACGAGAATGGTAAACCGGATATGGATACAGGGACCTGCCCATGGACGCAAAAGACATAGTGCGCAAGTGCCACACAAAGCCCCCCCCCCCAGAGTGAAACGGGAGACCGGATATGGACGCAGGGACCTGCCTGTGGACGCAAAAGACATAGTGCGCAAGTGCCACACACAGCACCCCCCAGAGTGAAACGGGAGAGACTACGCACGTACGCAACCGCCACACAAAGCCCCCCCGCACCAGAGCAAAACGGGAGAGACTACGAACCGTCAGAGTAGGAAACAAAGTAAAACGTCATAAAGAGGTTAAAGAACAGGGACAAACTCATGGAGAGCAGGTTACAGAACAAAGCCCCCCTCCCCAGAGTAAAATGAGAGAGACTACGAACCTATAAAGAGATTAAAGAACGGGGATGAACACATGGAGAGCGGGTTACAGATGATGAAAACTGGAATGCAACAGCTTCAAAAAAAAAAACTAGGCACGAAACACATGCACACCGAGATACAGAATATAAAGGCAGAAACAACGACAGTTAAACGTCCACACCACACAGCGGAGGAGGACCCGGAAGGTGCAGGCGCCTACATCGTGCGTCGGAAGGTGCGGTAAAGTACAAAAGGCAAAGGCGCCTACACAGCATGGTAAAAACCGACATAATACGGAAGGTGCAGGCGTCGCCGCCATATTGTGAGTGGCATTAATGCGTGGTCAAGGCGCAGGAGGAGACATAGTAAAACAAGAGGAGTCAACGCCCCGCCCCAGAGTGAAACGGGACACACTACGGAGTCCACAAAGGTTCATACATCAAACCCGAGATGGTACGGACACACGTCTGAAACCGCGGAAGCAAAACTGTCTCGGCTCCAAAACCAAACAGCTCAACAACTAACACAGCTTCGACACCGAGCCCGTGTGGACAGATCTAATGAACGCAGGCGCCTACAACGTGCGTCTGAAATGCCGCACACCAGGCAGGCACTCCTCCAAAAAGAAAGAGCTCGACTAAACGAGATACGAAATGAAACGGAAACACTACTGAGTCCGCAGTGCTCCGCAATGCACCGCCATAGGTGAATCACATTACAGTGATGCATTATTAACAGTACGATAAACATCACAGTATCGCAAACAAATGAAAATTATTACTCGAAAAAGGGAAAATATATTCACCACGGACCAGGTGTCATTGAAACAAAAGCAGAATAAAGCGAGATCAGAAATGAAAGACAGAGTAGAAAGCCAACTAAAACGTCATAAACAGGTTAAACGAGGGGGCCAAACACATGGACAGCAGGTTACAGATAATGAAGACCGGAATTCAAAAGCTTCAAAAACAAAAGCTCGACTGACCGAGATACAAACTGAAACGGGAAACACTACGGGGTCCGCAGTAGTACACAATGCACCGCATAATAGTACGGACGGAGCTCCGTATTAACAGTGGGGGGCCCCAGAGTGACACGGGCGAACGCTCCGTATTAAACGTGCGTCATCCTCACACGTGGCTGCCCAGCGGGCATGGGTTCAAAATGCCGGGGGTAGGTGAGCGAAGCGAGCAGGGGACGGAGCCCCCTTGTTTTTACTATGTAAAGTTAAGTCCAACATATCTGCTGCTTTTTCCCCATATTTATCCTTCAAATCGGAGAAAAGACTTAAAGCCTTCACTTGGATGAGCATTAGGTTCGGCAGCTTGTGATTCTGAGGGCAATCCTCCATCCACACGCTTAGAAGTTTTTCTAGTTCTTCAATCACTTTTCCATGTTTCTTGCTGATTTATAGTAGTTTTCTGCTAAACATTTGTTTTACAGAATTTAAGTTGCTTTGAAAACTTCTGTTAAATAAAAATTATAATGAGGAATAAACACTTTTATTCCGATGCAACATTTATTATACTTAGGCATTTCATTTGATAAAAGAGAAACAGAATCTCAGCACTTCAATTTATACAAAGCAAAGGACAGTGACCTCTCCTCTTCTATTCACAATGACCAAAAACCCACTTAGCTGAGGAAAATTTTGTCTGGCATCATATGAGCATTACAGGCAGTTATCAGTGTGTCTGGTTCTACTTTGTTTTGATCACATCACTTGCTATGTAAAAATGATCACATTGTGAGGAAAGTCTGTTTTTTTTAAAACATTCTTTCATTTGAAGGCTGCAGTATCTATACAGCATTGTAATAAGTGCTTTGTAGATGAAAAAAATAATTCATATGTATGAAAGTAGCAAAGCGCAGTGCTAGTGTGCACAGGCTTGTAAGTTTGTAAGTTCCTTTACATGGCTGATTTTACGGCTCCCTCTACAGTGTTCTAAAAGTATTTACTCACCCAGCAGGCAGTTCTAGATTGAAGACAAGACAGTCGTACAGATTCTTCCATTTTAAATGGGTGTACCTGTGTGGGATTTGGATGGGTTTTATATCTATACTAATAAAAGGCAAAGCCCTCACTCACTCTCACTAATTCTCCAACTTCCCGTGTAGGTGGAAGGCTGAAATTTGGCAGGCTCATTCCTTACAGCTTACTTACAAAAGCTAGGCAGGTTTCATTTCGAAATTGTACACATAATGGTCATAACTGGAACCTCTTTTTTGTCCATATACTGTAATGGAGTGCAGCTCGATGGCCGTGGGAGGCGGAGTCGCGTATCGCGTCATCACGCCTCCTACGTAATTACGTGAACTGAAAACAAGGAACAGCCACAAAGAGCGCTGAAGAAAACATTCATTACACAATTGAGAAGGCAGCGAAACAATAAGAAGCGAGCGAGTGACGCATATGTAAACCGTAAGTTTAAATTATGTTTATAGAAACGCTCCCCCTGCCGTTTGCAATACCATATTCGCGAGATACAAGTTTAATGAGAAGACACGAGGTATAAATGAGACTTTGGATCACTTTGAAACAGAGTTAAAATTGCTGTAGCGAGAAACTTTTAAGTACCGGGTCTTAGCTAACATTAAATAAAGGCGTGGACATCGCAACATCACACAAGAGAGCGGCTCACGTGAAGTGACTGAACACAGCACAAGTGATCACTTTGATGAATCAAACCTGTTCAAAAAACACATTACACAATTGATAAGGTACGAAAAGAATATGAAGCGACTGACGCATACAAAAGATTGCCGTTTTTCTCCTGTACAACTATACGTTGCATTCTCAACAGTAAGCTTCCACGGCTTTGTCATATTCCAACCGGAGTGCTCAACTGACAACGTGGTATACAAAGACAACTATAACAATCGTAATAAACGAACAATGAAACAACGGAGAATCCGTGCATTAAATAAAAAGGCTGCTTCCTTGGCAAAGCAAGGAAAAAGGATGGCCTTATATGGCGTTCGTTTATAAAACAGCGGAGAAGCTGTATAAAGACTGCTTCACAAAAAAACAGCAGAGCGCCTTATATGAGCAGGCAGTCAGCTAAAGAAGGGAATCAAAAAATAACTATAATCGTAATAAACGAACAAAAAATAGCGGAGAATCCGCGGATTACATAAAGGAAATGGGTCCTTAACAGAAAAGTGAATCTCAAATACCTACACAATAACTATAACAATCGTAATAAATGAACAATAAAACAATACAGAACCGCTAAGCAAGGAGAAAGGACGGCCTTATATGGCGTTCGTTTATAAAACAGCGGACAGGCTGTGTAAAGGCAGCTTCACAAAAAAACAGATCCTTAACAAATTGTTATTGGTATATTTTCCCTCAATTTAAAAAGGTTTTCTTTTCTTCTTAATTAAAATTTAAAAGCAATACTTAATTTGGCTATATGCAGTGAGTGTGTACGCCTGATGAGCCCAGAATTAGGGCGAAACACGTGTCGCATACTCTTTGCATTATTTGACAGTAAACTATTTTCAACCATTCTATGATCTGCTTCTCACAACTGAGGGCACCGTGGCGGATGTTAGCTGACTTGCTGGCCAACCACAAGCGTTACCTGGTAGGTAACCATCCATACAGTCAGATTGTGATTCAGACTACGAAAGCCGTGAATGTAATTACCCCGATCTACATGCTGTCAAATAAATGAACCACTCGCCGTGGCGCAATGTTAGGGGCTTCGC